>NC_074683.1:33411004-33586004 GCF_029448725.1 Salvelinus fontinalis
CCAGCTCTACTGTAGGCTAACTCAACTGAGCTAACTTTACACACTGTTTAGTGAATGAAATGTCATCAGCTAACTAACTTTCTATTAGCTAGCTATCTTGATGTAATCATTGTGAATTAAAATCCAAATGTATTTGTAGATAACAGCCATGGAAGAGGGTGAAATTGCAGCTCCAGCTGTCGGTAAATGGAGCGTGTAGGCTACTGGATAGGAGGGTGTAGACTACTGGATAGGAGGGTGTAGGCTACTGGATAGGAGGGTGTAGGCTACTGGATAGGAGGGTGTAGGCTACTGGATAGGAGGGTGTAGGCTACTGGATAGGAGGGTGTAGGCTACTGGATAGGAGGGTGTAGGCTACTGGATAGGAGCGTGTAGGCTACTGGATAGGCGCGTGTAGGCTACTGGATAGGAGGGTGTAGGCTACTGGATAGGAGGGTGTAGGCTACTGGATAGGAGGGTGTAGGCTACTGGATAGGAGGGTGTAGGCTACTGGATAGGAGCGTGTAGGCTACTGGATAGGAGGGTGTAGGCTACTGGATAGGAGGGTGTAGGCTACTGGATAGGAGGGTGTAGGCTACTGGATAGGAGGGTGTAGGCTACTGGATAGGAGGGTGTAGGCTACTGGATAGGGGGGTGTAGGCTACTGGATAGGAGGGTGTAGGCTACTGGATAGGAGGGTGTAGGCTACTGGATAGGAGCGTGTAGGCTACTGGATAGGAGGGTGTAGGCTACTGGATAGGGGGGTGTAGGCTACTGGATAGGGGGGTGTAGGCTACTGGATAGGAGGGTGTAGGCTACTGGATAGGAGCGTGTAGGCTACTGGATAGGAGGGTGTAGGCTACTGGATAGGGGGGTGTAGGCTACTGGATAGGAGGGTGTAGGCTACTGGATAGGAGCGTGTAGGCTACTGGATAGGAGGGTGTAGGCTACTGGATAGGGGGGTGTAGGCTACTGGATAGGGCAGATCATTTTGTGGGAGGACACCATGAAAAGATTCTCCAGTTCCAGTCCCTAGAGGGGAAAATGTTGAGGACAGAGAGATTATAGCAAGATAATATTCAGTGCTGTCTAATTTGAGTATGATGAATCCTGTTTTTTAAAATGTTTTCTGTCCTCAGCTCTTGAAAGCTGTGAAAGCCTGTTTGCAGATGAAGAGAGAGGTCCCAATGAACGTCCCAAGAGACTAAGGTTATCTCCCATACGCCATGGGTTATATGTGTAGGCCTATACAAAAATACAGTTAAAACCTCACACATACAATGTATAAACTGATTACAATTGGAGCAGGTCAACCCTGCTGGAGGTCTGCTGGTTGTGCAGGCTTCGGTTTCAGCGCACTAATCTCCCACCTGGTTTAATGTGTCTAATGAGTTGAGAGTTCTGCTGACCCAGTAGATCAGGGATCAGTGGATCAGGTTGACCCACCGGTGGAATGGAGGTTGTTATGTTCACCTGAAATGATGCTTTAGTAATAATAGCCTACTTGTTACTACACAATTATCTATTGTTGTTTAGACTAAGATGTCTAATCTTTACGAGTTAGCTTATTTGTACTCTTTGAAGTGATGAAGTATTGATTCTTCGAAGTGAAGTGTTTAAACTTTATTTAATTGTTAAACCATTCAAAATGAACAAGTGTCAATGTTGACTAATCGCATATCACAATCCTGCAATAAAGAGGGGAAGGGGTTCGTCTCTAATGTGTCTGTGTTGTATTCTCGAAATGTTCATTTCCTTTTTGTGTGTAAGATCTCCAAACTGTTTTATTTGATTGTCACTCTTAGTATATCAGCTATGTGAATCCATTTAACAGCTTTTCATATGGAATGCATTGCCAATGCAGCCATAGGCCTACAGAAGCAAACTTATTTTATTTCAAAATGTATATTTCTCTAGTATAGGCTACTTATCATAATGAACGATATCAGCTAAATGTCTGCGATAAGTGATCTGTATGGTCGATGTCACAAATGTTCGGTTTATCGTCCTAGCTTTAGGCTACACATCAATCCCACCAGGGTAAAGTACAGCTACTGGAGAGGAGAACAGCCAGAGGTGCAGACAAGAGATACAGTATATACACTGAGTATACAAAACATTAAGGACAGGTTTTTAGAAATGTTAGCAAATTTAAATACACTGCTCAAAAAAATAAAGGGAACACTTAAACAACACAATGTAACTCCAAGTCAATCACACTTCTGTGAAATCAAACTGTCCACTTAGGAAGCAACACTGATTGACAATAAATGTCACATGCTGTTGTGCAAATGGAATAGACAAAAGGTGGAAATTATAGGCAATTAGCAAGACACCCCCCAAAACAGGAGTGATTCTGCAGGTGTGCAGCTCATCCAGGATGGCACATCAATGCGAGCTGTGGCAAGAAGGTTTGCTGTGTCTGTCAGCGTAGTGTCCAGAGCATGGAGGCGCTACCAGGAGACAGGCCAGTACATCAGGAGACGTGGAGGAGGCCGTAGGAGGGTAACAACCCAGCAGCAGGACCGCTACCTCCGCCTTTGTGCAAGGAGGAGCAGGAGGAGCACTGCCAGAGCCCTGCAAAATGACCTCCAGCAGGCCACAAATGTGCATGTGTCTGCTCAAACGGTCAGAAACAGACTCCATGAGGGTGGTATGAGGGCCCGACGTCCACAGGTGGGGGTTGTGCTTACAGCCCAACACCGTGCAGGACGTTTGGCATTTGCCAGAGAACACCAAAATTGGCAAATTCGCCACTGGCGCCCTGTGCTCTTCACAGATGAAAGCAGGTTCACACTGAGCACATGTGACAGACGTGACAGAGTCTGGAGACGCCGTGGAGAACGTTCTGCTGCCTGCAACATCCTCCAGCATGACCGGTTTGGTGGTGGGTCAGTCATGGTGTGGGGTGGCATTTCTTTGGGGGGCCGCACAGCCCTCCATGTGCTCGCCAGAGGTAGCCTGACTGCCATTAGGTACCGAGATGAGATCCTCAGACCCCTTGTGAGACCATATGCTGGTGCGGTTGGCCCTGGGTTCCTCCTAATGCAAGATAATGCTAGACCTCATGTGGCTGGAGTGTGTCAGCAGTTCCTGCAAGAGGAAGGCATTGATGCTATGGACTGGCCCGCCCGTTTCCCAGACCTGAATCCAATTGAGCACATCTGGGACATCATGTCTCGCTCCATCCACCAACGCCACGTTGCACCACAGACTGTCCAGGAGTTGGCGGATGCTTTAGTCCAGGTCTGGGAGGAGATCCCTCAGGAGACCATCCGCCACCTCATCAGGAGCATGCCCAGGCGTTGTAGGGAGGTCATACAGGCACGTGGAGGCCACACACACTACTGAGACTAATCTTGACTTGTTTTAAGGACATTTCATCAAAGTTGGATCAGCCTGTAGTGTGGTTTCCACTTTAATTTTGAGTGTGACTCCAAATCCAGACCTCCATGGGTTGATAAATTTGATTTCCATTGATAATTGTGTGATTTTGTTGTCAGCACATTCAACTATGTAAAGAAAAAAGTATTTAATAAGAATATTTCATTCATTCAGATCTAGGATGTGTTATTTTAGTGTTCCCTTAATTTTTTTGAGCAGTGTTTATATTAAAAAAAACAGAAATAATACATTTACATAAGTATTCAGAACCTTTACTCAGTACTTTGTGGAAGCACCTTTGGCAATGATTACAGCCTCGAGTCTTCTCAACAAGCTTGGCACACTTGTATTTGGGGAGTTTCTCCCATTCTTCTCTGCAGATCCTCTCAAGCTTTGTCAGGTTGGATGGGGAGCGTCGCTGCACAGCTATTTTCAGGTCTCTCCTGAGATGTTCGAATCAGGTTAAAGTCCGGGCTCTGGCTGAGTCACTCAAGGACATTCAGGAGACTTGTCCCAAAGCCACTCCTGCATCGTCTTGGCTGTGTGCTAGAGTCGTTGTCCTGTTGGAAGATGAACCTTAGCCCAAGTCTGAGGTCCTGAGCGCTCTGGAGCAGGTTTTCATCAAGGATCTCACTGTGCTTTGCTTCACTGTAGGGATGATGCCAGGTTTCCTACAGACTTGATGCTTGACATTCAGGCCAAAGAGTTCGATCTTGGTTTCATCACACCAGAGAATCTTGTTTCTCATGGTCTGAGAGTCTTTAGCTGCCTTCTAGCAAGTGGGCTGTCGAGTGCCTCTTTCTGAGGAGTGGCTTCCGTCTGGCCACTCTACCATAAAGGCCTGATTGGTGGAGTGCTGCAGAGATGGTTATTCCTTCTGGAAGGTTCTCCCAGCTCCACAGAGGAATTCTGGAGCTCTGTCAGAGTGACCATCCCCTCACTGACCAAGGCCCTTCTCCCACAATTGTTCAGTTTGGCGGTTTTGGTGTCTTGGTGGTTGCAAACTTCTTCCATTTAAGAATGATGGAAGCCACTGTGTTCTTGGGGACCTTCAATGCTGCAGACATTTTTTGTTACACTTCCCCAGATCTGTGCCTCGACACAATCCTGTCTCGGAGCTCTATGGACAATTCCTATGACCTACATGGCTTGGTTTTTGCTCTGACATCCACTGTCAATTGTTGGACATTATATAGACAGGTGTGTGCCTTTGTAACGGCAGTCTAGCTCTTCCTCCTCCTCAGACGAGGAGAGGCGAGAAGGATCGGAGGACCAATGTGCAGCGTGGTAAGTTTCCATGATTTAATGACATGAAAACTAGACAAAACACAAAACAACAAACATACTAACCGTCACAGTCCCGTGTGGCACAAACACTGACACAGGAAACAACCACCCACAAATCCCCAACACAAAACAAGCCACCTATATATGATTTTCAATCAGGGACAACGATTGACAGCTGCCTCTGATTGAGAACCATATTAGGCTGAACACAGAAACAGACAAACTAGACACACAACATAGAATGCCCACCCAGCTCACGTCCTGACCAACACTAAAACAAGCAAAACACATAAGCACTATGGTCAGGACGTGACAGCCTTTCCAAATAATTTCCAATTAATTCAATTTACCACAGGTGGACTCCAGTCAAGTTGTAGAAACATCTCAAGGGGATGATCAATGGAAACAGGATGCACATGAGCACAATTTCAAGTGTCACAGCAAAGTGTCTGAATACTTATGTAAATAAGATATTTTAGTTTTTATATTTAATACATTTGCAAAAATCTGTTTTCACTTTGTCATTACGGGGTATTGTGCATAGATTGATGAAAAAAAGTATTGAATCCATAAGGCTGTAACGTAACAAAATGTGGAAAAAGGGAAGGGGTCTGAATACTTTCTAAATGCCCTGTATATAAAAAAGAAAAGCAAGCAATTTCTAAATGCACTGAATAAGACTAACATTTGTTTACATTTTTTACCCAGAATTTAGCAAAGATGCAGAGAACCATATTTCGTTTTTGTGAATCATTAAGTTACAATTGAACAGGTAAAGAGATAGTGTCTTCAGAAAGTATTCATACTCAATTACTTATTCACATTTTGTTGTGTTACAGCCTGAATAAAATGAAATAACGTTTTTTTCTCACCCATCTACACAAAACACCCCATAATGAAAAAGTGAAAACATGTTTTTATAATTTTTTTTGCAAAATTATTGTAAATGAAATACAGAAATCTCTCATTTACATAAGTATTCACACCTTTGAGTCAATACATTTTAGAAACACCTTTGGCAGCGACTAAAGCTGTGAGTCTTTCTGGGTAAGTCTCTAAGAGCTTTAGCATCTTTTAGCATCAGCCATTTTCAAGTCTTGCCAAAGATTTTCAAGTCGATTTAAGTCAAAACTGTAACTATGCCACTCAGGAACATTCAATGTTGCCTCGGTAAGCAACTCCAGTACATATTTGGCCTTGTGTTTTAGGTTATTGTCCTGCTGAAAGATGAATGTGTCGGTTGTGAAGCAGACTGAACCAGGATTTCCTCTAGGATTTTGCCTGTGTTCAGCTCTATTACTTTTATTTTTATTCTAAAAAAACTGCCTTGCCAGTGACAAGCATACCCATAACATGATGCAGTCACAGTCATGCTTAAAAATATGGAAAGTGGTACTCACGGATGTGTTGTGTTGGACTTGCACCAACATAATGCTTTGTATTCAGGACATGCAATGCATTTCTTTGCCATCTTTTTTTGCAGTTTTACTTTAATTCCTTTTTGCAAACAGGATGCATGTTTTTGAATTTGTTTACTCTGTACAGGCTTCCTTCTTTTCACTCTGTCATTTAGGTTAGTATTGTAGAGAAACTTCAATGTTATTGATCCATCCTCAATTTTTTCTTATCACAGTGACTGGGTAACTCTGACTGTTTTAAAGTCACTATTGGCTTCATGGTGAAATCCCTGAGCGGTTTCCTCCCTCTCCGGCAACTGAGTTAGGAAGGGCGCTTGTATCTTTGTAGTCACTGGGTGTATTGATACACCATCCAAAGTGCAGTTAATAATGTTAAGATTTTTTTACCCATCTACCAATAGGTGCGCTTCTTTGTGAGGTATTGGAAAACCTACCTGGTCTTTGTGGTTGAATCTGTGTCTAAATTCACTGCCTGACAGACGGGCCTTATTATTATTGTATGTGTGGGGCACAGAGATGAGGTAGTATTTCAGAAATCATGTTAAACACTATTATTGCACACAGAGTGAGTCCATGCACCTTATGTGACTTGTAAATTAAGCAAATGTTTACTTATTTAGGCTTGTCATAAAAGGTGTTGAATAATTATTGACTCAAGACATTTCAGCTTTTTATTTTTAATTCATTTGTAAACATTTCCAAATCATAAATCCATTTTAAATTCAGATTATAACAAAACAAAATGTGGAAAAAGTCAAGGTGTGTGAACATTTCCTGAAAGCACTGTATGCTTAGATATGCTATGTAGAAAAATATACATTTTTGACATACAATTAGGTCTAATGATTACGGCTTCAGAATGCAGGAAAAAGCTGTTTCAGGTGTTTCAAAAATTCAACGTTTTCAGATTTACGGACAGCAGGCTAAGCTCCGCTCCAGACCAACCCTCTACAACAACACGTACTTTGTGCCCCCTCCGATTTTTGGGCTGCATGACACCCCTGCACCAGAGAGTGTGATAAGTGGAGCAACAGTAGTCAGAGGGTGCCTACTATATGGTACCCTATGTGGGGCTCTGGTCCAAAGTAGTGCACTATATAGAGAATATGGTGCCATTTGGGACGCAGTCCAGGCTACACCTTGGACCCACCCAGGAGAAGTAGCTTTTATAGTACAATGAATAGATGACTTGTAATGGATTGGGTCCCATGGTTGGGCACATTCAGCGCTAAGCACGCACACAGTTCGCTGATCAAGAGAGAAAAACAGAGAGAGACAAACAGAGAGAGAGAGGCAGAGAGAGAGACAGAGAGAGAGAGGGGCAGAGAATGAGACAGAGAGAGGCAGAGAGAGACAGAGACAGAGGAGTAGATGAATCCTGCCTCTCCTTATTTTCTGTCCTCAATAAATTAACAGTGTGCTGCAGCAGCGCTGGGCTGGAGACTGGCTGGGTGAGACTAGATCTGCATAATGAATAATTAGCTAATGCAGGGAGCTGCCAGCCAGGAGCCAGCCCACTGAACTAAGCTTGGCTGTATCCTAAATGGCACCCTATTTCCTATAGTGCACAACATTTGACAAGGACCCATAGGGTAAAAGGTAGAGCACTATGTAGAGAAAAGGGTTCCATTTAGGACTCAACCTACGTCTTCCTCACTACCACCTCCTATTGACACTGCTTAGTGAAGCATCAAATATTCACTAGTGGCTAAGCTTACACCTGTCCCTTAATGCAGCTAAAGGATAGTCACAGCCCCATCCTGCATCTTTCAGGAGGTCCAATGAGCCTATAAATGCAGGTCACAGCTATAAACACATAATAACCTATGGCATTAACAAAGATACTCTATTTGCATATGGCTTTCTCATTCACTGTGATATTTTACAGGCATAAACTGCTGTTCACTTAAAAGTTAACTCTGTGAGAATATTACAAAGACAGTCATGACCATGACCTTCATGTGCCAAGGGACGCAACATTACATAAATTATGATAATATAGGTCAAAAACAGACCTGAGCAATCTGGTAAAAGCAAAACAAAGCCACTAAGTGACAAAAATATGAGTAACACTTGACACCCAGCGTCATAACCTGTCATAATATGATCATAACACTGTCATGACCCATATATTTACACCTGTTGTGACATATGTGTTATTTTATGGCTGGTTATGACACCTACATAAGTGTGTCAAAACCCACATTTATTCAAATGTTTTATCTCCCTGTCAAGAAGTTTCCTTTCATTTGAACGTTTGTTTCTTAAATCCTTTGCTGTTGTTGTAATGAATTATTTACAGTCATGTCTTTTTCATCATATTTTAAAATTACTTGAAGAAAATACACTTAAACACTGTCAAGAAGCATTATGACCAATGTTCCCTCTAAGCTGCGCACATGCATGTCTGCGGAATAAATATCAGAAGCACGAGATTGAACTTCACTCAACTTTCTGGAGTTCACCCCCTTCGTTATTAACCCTCCTGTTGTGTTCCCTTCATGTTAATTCATTCTGTGTTCCCGAGCCAAAATGACCACCCCATTATAGCTGATTACAAATCCAGAATAATACATATATTATCACCTAATGTTGTGTTAGATCTTTTTATCAACTTAAGTTCTTGTGAACATTACAAGTTTTGACATTCTATTTATGGCCTGTAGGCCTCATTGACCTGAGCTCAAACGACTAATTTTTGAGTAAAAACTTTGCCATGACAAGTAATTTTTCCAACAATTGTTAACAGACAGATTATTTCACTTATAATTCACAATTTCAGTGAGTCAGAAATTTACATACACTAAGTTGACTGTGCCTTTAAACAGCTTGGAAAAGTCTAGAAAATGATGTCATGGCTTTAGAAGCTTCTGACAGGGTAATTGACATAATTTGAGTCAATTGGAGGTGTACCTGTGGATGTATTTCAAGGCCTACCTTCAAAATCAGTGTCTCTGCGTGACATCATGGGAAAATCAAAAGAAATCAGCCAAAATCTCAGAAAAGAAATTGGAGACCTCCACTAGTCTGGTTTATCCTTGGGAGCAATTTCCAAACGCCTGAAGGTACCACGTTCATCTGTACAAACAATAGTACGCAAGTATAAACACCATGGGACCACACAGCCGTCATACCGCTCAGGAAGGAGACGCGTTCTGTCTCCTAGAGATGAACATACTTTGGTGTGAAAAGTGCAAATCAATCCCAGAACAGCAGCAAAGGACCTTGTGAAGATGCTGGAGGAAACGAGTCCTATATCGACATAACCTGAAAGGCCGCAGTGATTGCGTAACAATAACAAATCAGACACTGAATATCTCTCTAAGCATGGTCCAGTTAATAATTATGCTGTGGATTATGTATTAAATACACCCTAGAGTCTAATGACCCGGGGCTGGTTTTCTACTGAGCTTACATATAGAATTGTTTTAAGATGGTCATACCAAGGATCATTTAGCTATTTGATTTACAATTTTAGGACGTCTGTAGGTATGAAAAAATATATACAAAAATGATTTGATACAACATTTCGGCATTACTGCTATTAGCCCAGATAAATCCATTTAATAACAGATGCATACATGGAAAAACAGAAAGAAAATGCAATGAATCAAAAGGAATTAAGTGTCTGTCCTATATCAGAGATACACAGAGTATACAAAACATTAAGAACACCTGCTCTTTCCATGACAGACTGACCAGGTGAATCCAGGAGGAAGCTATGATCCCTTATTGATGTTACTTGGTAAATCCACTTGAAATCAGTGTAGATGAAGGGGAGGAGACAGGTTAGAGAAAGATTTTTAAGCCTTGGAGTGTGTGTATGCCATTCAGAGGGTGAATAGGCAAGACAAAAGATGTGTCTTGTGACACTTGTGGGGTTGTCGAGCAAAAGGGAGCACACCATTGTGTTCGTGAGAGTTACAACTTCCTATAGAGGGGTGTAGAGTGCCACCAAAAACATCCGGATGCTACAGATTTGTGAGAAGACCGATTTTCGGGATGTCTCCTGGTCTGACAAACATCGCTGTAGCTCAGCCACCTTCCACCGCCGATGTAGAAGGCCGAACTTCAACAGATGCAATGGATTGAGACACAGCCCATGCAATAAAACACAAGCTCCAACAGAGGGATTTTGTATTACTATTTTATTATGCCTCGAGCGGAGCATGAGGAGGCCTCAAGCAGAGAATCTTTTATTGTTTATTTGTATTTATTTTTTTATGGCCAGCTCATGATGCCGCTTGATGACATGAGGCCTGAGGCAATTGCCTCCTCTGCCTAATGGGAAGTCAACCAGTGCGTATGTACGTGTGCGTGCGTCCCTCTAAATCATACTTTTGTGAGCTCACTTCCTTAACATGCAGCATGCAGCTCAGTTGGATCAAAGAGTCATTGGTACACAATGAGTTGTCCAGCTGAGGGCTTAAAGCAGTGCTGCTACGTGCACACGCAGGGGGCTTGGCTTCAATGGGAAACAGCCAGGCTCCACAAATACTTGTAATTACCGTCACGGCCCTAGATATGTGGCTGGCTGCTCACTGACTGACTGGCCCCTGAGAGCAATTGTCCTCACTCTCTCGCTCAGGCTGCCGTGACCAGTGGTTGAAGGGCGATAGGTAGTCTAGCGGTTAGAGCATTGGGACAGTAAACGAAAAGGTTGCTGGTTCGAATACCTGACAAGGTAAAAAAAAAAAAAAAAAACATCGGCCAATGTGCCCTGTAGCAAGGCACTTACCCCTAATTTACCCAAGGTTGCCGTACTACTATGGCTGACCCAGTAAAACAACAAATTTCACTGCACCTATCAGGTGTATGTGGCAATAAAACAAAGTGTGGAGAGAAATACATCCCAGATGGCACCCTACACCCTATCTGCACTGGTTAAAAGTATGGCACTATATTAGGGAATAGGGTGCCATTTGGGGGACAACCATACTGCAAAGTATTCAGACCCCTTGACTTTTTCCACATTTTGTTACGTTACAGCCTTATTCTAACCCACAAATGCTGATGCTCCAGATAGACTAGTTGACTAAAGAAGGCCAGTTTTATTGCTTCTTTAATCAGAACAACAGTTTTCAGCTGTGCTAACATAATTGAAAAAGGTTTTTCTAATTATCAATTAGCCTTTTAAAAAGATAACTTGGATTAGCTAACACAAAGTGCCATTGGAACACAGGAGTGATGTTTGCCGAAAATGGGCCTCTGTACGCCTATGTAGATACTCCTTTAAAAGTCTGCTGTTTCCAGCTACAATAGTCATTTACAACATTAACAATGTCTATACTGTATTTCTGATCAATTTGATGTTATTTAAAAATGGACAAAAAAATGTTTTAAAGAAAAGCACAAGGACATTTCTAAGTGACCCCAAATGTATGAGAGAGTGCTAGATAGATATATATATATATATCTAATACATATATATCTATCTAATATATATCTATTAGCTGGAGAGATACAGATGGAGATAGAGAGCTATAGATGGAGATAGAGATATAGATAGAGAGCTAGATAGACAGAGATATGGAGATAGAAAGATATAGATACATATATATAGAGATATAGTATTTAGTCAGCCACACAGAGCCCCAGGACAACAGCACAATTAGACCCAACCAAATCATGAGAAAACAAAAAGATAATTACTTGACACATTGGAAAGAATTAACAAAAAAACAGAGCAAACTAGAATGCTATTTGGCCCTAAACAGAGAGTACACAGTGGCAGAATACCTAACCACTGTGACTGACCCAAAGTTAAGGAAAGCTGTGACTATGTACAGACTCAGTGAGCATAGCCTTGCTATTGAGAAAGGCCGCCGTAGGCAGACCTGGCTCTCAAGAGAAGAGCACACTGCCCACAAAATGAGGTGGAAACTGAGCTGCACTTCCTAACCTCCTGCCCAATGTATGACCATATTAGAGACACATATTTCCCTCAGATCCACAAAGAATTCGAAAACAAATCCAATTTTGATAAACTCCCATATCTACTGGGTGAAATTCCACAGTGTGCCATCACAGCAGCAAGATTTGTGACCTGTTGCCACAAGAAAAGGGCAACCAGTGAATAACAAACACCATTGTAAATACAACCCATATTTATGCTTATTTATTTTAACTTGTGTGCTTTAACCATTTGTACATTGTTACAACACTGTATTATTTATATAATAAGACATTTGTAATGTCTTTATTGTTTTGAAACTTCTGTATGTGTAATGTTTACTGTTAATTTGTATTGTTTGTTTCACTTTTGTGTATTGTCTACCTCACTTGCAATGTTAACACATGTTTCCCATGCCAATAAAGCCCCTTCAATTGAATTGATATATAGATATACAGAGAGAGATAGATATATAGAGCGAGAGAGCGAGATAGAGATATAGAGAGCTATATAGATAACAAGATAGAAAGCTAGATATATATTAGATAGATATATATTAGCTAGAGAGATAAAGATACATATAGATAGAGCTATAGATGGAGATAGAGAGAGATATAGATAGAGCTAGATAGACAGATACAGTGGGGCAAAAAAGTATTTAGTCAGCCACCAATTGTGCAAGTTCTCCCATTTAAAAAGATGAGGCCTGTAATTTTCATCATAGGTACACTTGAACTATGACAGACAAAATGAGAAAAAAAATCCAGAAAATCACATTGTACGATTTTTTATGAATTAATTTGCAAATTATGGTGGAAAATAAGTATTTGGTCAATAACAAAAGTTTCTCAATACTTTGTTATATATCCTTTGTTGGCAATGACAGAGGTCAAACGTTTTCTGCAAGTCTTCACAAGGCTTTCACACACTGTTATTGGTATTTTGGCCAATTCCTCCATGCAGATCTCCTCTAGAGCAGTGATGTTTAGGGGCTGTTGCTGGGCAACACGGACTTTCAACTCCCTCCAAAGATTTTCTATGGGGTTGAGATCTGGAGACTGGCTAGGCCACTCCAGGACCTTGAAATGCTTCTTACGAAGCCACTCCTTCATTGCCCGGGCGGTGTGTTTGGGATCATTGTCATGCTGAAAGACCCAGCCACATTTCATCTTCAATGCCCTTGCTGATGGAAGGAGGTTTTCACTCAAAATCTCACGATACATGGCCCCATTCATTCTTTGCTTTACACGGATCAGTCGTCCTGGTCCCTTTGCAGAAAAACAGCCCCAAAGCATGATGTTTCCACCCCCATGCTTCACAGTAGGTATGGTGTTCTTTGGATGCAACTCAGCATTCTTATTCCTCCAAACACGACGAGTTGAGTTTTTACCAAAAAGTTCTATTTTGGTTTCATCTGACCATACGACATTCTCCCAATCTTCTTCTGGATCATCCAAATGCTCTCTAGTAAACTTCAGACGGGCCTGGACATGTACTGACTTAAGCAGGGGGACACGTCTGGCACTGCAGGATTTGAGTCCCTGGCAGCGTAGTGTGTTACTGATGGTAGGCTTTGTTACTTTGGTCCCAGCTCTCTGCAGGTCATTCACTAGGTCCCCCGTGTGGTTCTGGGATTTTTGCTCACCGTTCTTGTGATCATTTTGACCCCACGGGGTGAGATCTTGCGTGGAGCCCCAGATCGAGGGAGATTATCAGTGGTCTTGTATGTCTTCCATTTCCTAATAATTGCTCCCACAGTTGATTTCTTTAAACCAAGCTGCTTACCTATTGCAGATTCAGTCTTCCCAGCCTGGTGCAGGTCTACAATTTTGTTTCTGGTGTCCTTTGACAGCTCTTTGGTCTTGGCCATAGTGGAGCTTGGAGTGTGACTGTTTGAGGTTGTGAACGGGTGTCTTTTATACTGATAACAAGTTCAAACAGGTGCCATTAATACAGGTAACGAGTGGAGGACAGAGGAGCCTCTTAAAGAAGAAGTTACAGGTCTGTGAGAGCCAGAAATCTTGCTTGTTTGTAGGTGACCAAATACTTATTTTCCACCATAATTTGCAAATTAATTAATTAAAAATCCTACAATGTGATTTTCTGGATTTTTTTTCTCATTTTGTCTGTCATAGTTGAAGTATACCTATGATGAAAATTACAGGCCTCTCTCATATTTTTAAGTGGGAGAACTTGCACAATTGGTGGCTGACTAAATACTTTTTTGCCCCACTGTATATAGAGAGATAAAGAGCTAGAAAGAGATGGAGAGAGCTAGAGAGATATAGATATGTAGAGAGAGATAGAGCTAGATAGAGAGATATAGAGAGATAGAGACATATAGATATATATATATATGTAGAGAGATATATGTAGATAGATATATAGAGTGAGATATATATATATAGAGATACAGAAATGTATAGAGAGATAAAGACCTAGATAGATATATAGTGATATAGATGAGATATAGATAGAGAGCTATGTAGATAGATAGATGAGATAAAGATACATATAGAGATAGATAGAGACATAGAGATATCTAGATAGAGAGAGCTGTATATGGAGATAGAGATATAGAGAGAGATAGAGAGAGATATATAGATAGAGAGATATGTCATATAAATATATATAGAGAGAGAGAGCTACATATGGATATATATATATATATATAGATGAAGAGAGATATAGATACATATGGATATATATATAGATGGAGAGAGATATAGATACATATGGATATAGATGGAGAGAGATATAGATACATAGAGATATATAGATAGAGAGAGATATCGATAAAGAGATATATAGATAGAGATATATTTAGAGATGGAGATATAGAGATATGCATGATGGAAGAGAGGAGGGTATTTTCATATCTTCACTCCCTGGATTTTGGGTCACTAATGAAAAGCCATTGGATGTCTCTGTCTGCAGATAGCAGGGATGCTATGCCTTTGCTATACAAGGTTAAATGTGCTTTATAAGACGGGCATGAAAACCAATGTGCTGTAAAATCAGCTCTGCTGCCCACTGAGTGAAATAAATAATGCTGCTGTATGTAGGTTTTATGGGGCGCCATGAACAGAGTTAAAGCAAAAACTATTGGCCTATTGCCATGCTACAGTTGGCCGAAGTCCGCTCACTGAATATGGGAGACTGACCATAGAAAGAGTTGTAGATATTGTAGTTTTTAAAGAGAAATCCAGATATTTATCATGTTACACTTGAGCACAGCTACATGAAAGAAGGCATGGTTTCCATCCTGATCTCTCCAGACATAATGTAGTTCACGACAGATGACTCCAATCAGTCCAATCACAAGTGGGTGGGCCTGTCCCACCAGTCCAACTGGACCCGAGAACACAGCAGAGTTGACAACTGTAGTCATAAAACAACAATCTGCACTTCTGCTTCCTGCCTACCTCGGCCCCGACTCCACAATTTCTTATTAATCTCTCTAGGTAAGAGGAATTCTCTTCACCAAACAGGGAGATTTATTTGATTCTATCTCCTAGGAATGGTGAAGTTTAATGTCCTGTTGGAGAGGGGCAGAGTATGTGTCCAAAACAAATGAAAAGAATCCCACACTAGTGAAGCCAGATGACTGACCAACTTTAACTGTATGTCTGCAGTATGTGTGTTGGAGAGGGGCAGAGAGAGGATGTAAGTCTATGTGTGTTAGAGAGGGGGGCAGAGAGAGGATGTAAGTCTATGTGTGTTAGAGAGGGGGGCAGAGAGAGGATGTAAGTCTATGTGTGTTGGAGAGGGGCAGAGAGAGGATGTAAGTCTATGTGTGTTAGAGAGGGGGGCAGAGAGAGGATGTAAGTCTATGTGTGTTAGAGAGGGGGGCAGAGAGAGGATGTAAGTCTATGTGTGTTGGAGAGTGGCAGAGAGAGGATGTAAGTCTGTGTTAGAGAGTGGCAGAGAGAGGATGTAAGTCTATGTGTGTTAGAGAGGGGCAGAGAGAGGATGTAAGTCTATGTGTGTTAGAGAGGGGCAGAGAGAGGATGTAAGTCTATGTGTGTTGGAGAGAGGGGCAGAGAGAGGATGTAAGTCTATGTGTGTTAGAGAGGGGGGCAGAGAGAGGATGTAAGTCTATGTGTGTTGGAGAGGGGCAGAGAGAGGATGTAAGTCTATGTGTGTTAGAGAGGGGGGCAGAGAGAGGATGTAAGTCTATGTGTGTTAGAGAGGGGGGCAGAGAGAGGATGTAAGTCTATGTGTGTTAGAGAGGGGGGCAGAGAGAGGATGTAAGTCTATGTGTGTTGGAGAGGGGCAGAGAGAGGATGTAAGTCTATGTGTGTTAGAGAGGGGGGCAGAGAGAGGATGTAAGTCTATGTGTGTTAGAGAGGGGCAGAGAGAGGATGTAAGTCTATGTGTGTTAGAGAGGGGGGCAGAGAGAGGATGTAAGTCTATGTGTGTTAGAGAGGGGCAGAGAGAGGATGTAAGTCTATGTGTGTTAGAGAGGGGCAGAGAGAGGATGTAAGTCTATGTGTGTTAGAGAGGGGCAGAGAGAGGATGTAAGTCTATGTGTGTTGGAGAGGGGCAGAGAGAGGATGTAAGTCTATGTGTGTTGGAGAGGGGCAGAGAGAGGATGTAAGTCTATGTGTGTTGGAGAGGGGCAGAGAGAGGATGTAAGTCTATGTGTGTTAGAGAGGGGGGCAGAGAGAGGATGTAAGTCTATGTGTGTTGGAGAGGGGCAGAGAGAGGATGTAAGTCTATGTGTGTTGGAGAGGGGCAGAGAGAGGATGTAAGTCTATGTGTGTTAGAGAGGGGCAGAGAGAGGATGTAAGTCTATGTGTGTTAGAGAGGGGCAGAGAGAGGATGTAAGTCTATGTGTGTTGGAGAGGGGCAGAGAGAGGATGTAAGTCTATGTGTGTTGGAGAGTGGCAGAGAGAGGATGTAAGTCTATGTGTGTTAGAGAGGGGCAGAGAGAGGATGTAAGTCTGTGTGTTGGAGAGGGGGGCAGAGAGAGTAGTGGGGAGTCTCCTGTGAGGGTAATGAATCTCAGAGGATCGGCGTTGATTGCCACACAAAGCCAGCTCTGAAAAAGGGGGGGGGGGGGGGGGGGGGGGGACTTGACACTACTCTCCCTGCTTCCGTCATCCCATGGGGTGATTGTTTTTCCACTACCATCGCTCTGTCTCTTAAGATACTTAGCCAACTCCAATAGGTCTCCCTTGTCCCCTCCTCCCTCACTCCCTCCATTTTATTCCTTACCAGCGGTACACATCCACTCTGTCTCCTAAACTACTTAGCTAACTCCTCTGGGCCTCACTTCACCTCATCCTCCTCTCCTTTTCCCACCACAAGTCAATACTTCAGCCCTGTTGTCAGCACCTCTGATTGAATGCTCGATAAACTCCCTCTGAGTGACATCATGTAATGATGAAAAACAGGGTTCACAGGAGGTCAGAGTTCTAAAGAAACAGAACTGACAAACAGGAGACACAGCACCGCAAACATGACAAACAGGAGACACAGCACCGCAAACATGACAAACTTAGTTCAGTTTGTAGATTTTAGTCCTTGCCAGAGAATAACCTCATATAGGAAAAGCATGCTGGTGCTTCATGGGGAGGAAGTGTTAACGTCACCCAAGAATGCTCCCTATAATCTGGCACCCCTACAGTCATTCATTATTCAGGAGCCCTCTGTTAATTGTACATGTTTAATTAGAACAACACCGCAGCTAAACGAAGCACGCCTCACCGGATCAGAACAACACCGCAGCTAAACGAAGCCCGCCTCTCCGGATCAGAACAACACCGCAGCTAAACGAAGCACGCCTCTCCGGATCAGAACAACACCGCAGCTAAACGAAGCCCGCCTCTCCGGATCAGAACACCACCGCAGCTAAACGAAGCCCGCCTCTCCGGATCAGAACAACACCGCAGCTAAACGAAGCCCGCCTCTCCGGATCAGAACAACACCGCAGCTAAACGAAGCCCGCCTCTCCGGATCAGAACAACACCGCAGCTAAACGAAGCCCGCCTCTCCGGATCAGAACAACACCGCAGCTAAACGAAGCACGCCTCTCCGGATCAGAACAACACCGCAGCTAAACGAAGCCCGCCTCTCCGGATCAGAACAACACCGCAGCTAAACGAAGCACGCCTCTCCGGATCAGAACAACACCGCAGCTAAACGAAGCACGCCTCTCCGGATCAGAACAACACCGCAGCTAAACGAAGCACGCCTCACTGGATCAGAACACTACAGCTAAGCACGCCTCACTGGATCAGAACACTACAGCTAAGCACGCCTCACTGGATCAGAACACTACAGCTAAGCACGCCTCACTGGATCAGAACACTACAGCTAAGCATGCCTCACTGGATCAGAACACTGCAGCTAAGCATGCCTCACTGGATCAACCAGCAGGGATAACACAACTATAAAACATTCTGCTAAATGTATTGTATTTTGTAAGCGAGTGAAATTCCACCTTCATTTAAGCTATTAAGCTTTTTTTTTTTAAAGAAAAAAGCTTTATTTAGACAAACAGGGAAATAGAGAAAGACTGAGACAAGCTATGTAAATGTTCTTTGAGCTTGTTTTAAATATGATTTTCTTGTGATTTTTAGCCAGGGCTCTTAGAGTACAGTAGTGTGGACAGCATTTTGCACAAAAGGTTGTGTATTGATTGAGGTTATGAACAAAACAAAATGGAGGAATGTTTTAGCATGACATACTCCCATTTCTATACTGTTTTGAGATTAAAACATAAAAAAATGAATAAGAGTTCCCTCATTTAAAAGTCAGAGCTGCTGTATCATATGGGTCCTAACACACAGTGGCCTTCTGCAGTTATGACTCAGACTCTCACACAGTTAAACATCACAGACCATTACAGTACTATGCGAAGCATCCACAATTGCCGGGTTTATCAGGGAAACAAATAATATTAATCATATAATATTGAATGATGTGAACTATCGTTTGAAAATTATTATCACCTCAGTTAGGTAGGTCAAAGTATTCCATCTGTTTTAACAATAGGCAAGACAGCGCCAAAAACCTAGCTTTTTAATAGGCAAAGAGAATACTAGCCTATTCTTAGACAAAAATAGTTCAATAGTTATGAGGAGCCATGTCTTGGTCCTGTGAGTCGGTGTGTGTACAGGAAATATAGAGTGGCTCCACGTGGTTCGTGCTGAAGGGGAAAGGAAAACTGGGGAGCAAAGTGAAGCCATTAGGTGTGCACAGACAGCAACACCCCTCATCAGACCTTAGCACAGCAGGCTGGTTAAGAGAAGTGTAAATTACATTTCTCAGCAGGAGGGAGGTTTGCATGATTAATTAAAACCGACATTTGTGTGGATGGGTCCGTTATGAGCACCTCCAACTTGCTGGAAAGTCTAAATGTCATATTGACATGACATTTTTACAAGCCACTTAGACCTTCCATGTCTGGAGCGTCCTCCTTTCACGAAATGTTATGAAAATGCCCTTAGAATATGTAATAATTCGGATTCATGATGACGATTTTCCATATATACACACAAGTCAACCCTCTGGCTCAGACAAGCAGGCTTATTTGCTAGAATTAATATTATTTTTCATGATTTCTAAAATGATTTAATATAGGAATCTCTAAAAAATATTAACATGATTTAATAATATTTATATATTACTAATAAATCAATGATTTGACATTATTTTAATATATCAATACTTTATCTTTCCAGTTTCTATCGAATCATGTTATGGTCATCATTCATTAATGAATGATAAACCATCATGGCCAGGCATAATTTATAGAATGGAATTAAAGAAAACCTTGAGCGGCATCAAGGATAGCGGTGCGCTGCGCGTCTCTCCAAAACTTACCTACAACCAGCCACAGGAGCACCTGTTTCGACAACACTGGTGTGGTATCCGATGCCATGGTCTTCTTTAAAAACAACTATCCAATGCAAGAAGTTGGAGAAGCGTTAAGATGAAACCGACGATAAAAGCGTCACAATTGTCCTCGCTAATGTATCCACTAAGAGACGACCCTGTCACAGAATCACAGAGTTGTAATCCATAAGCATTCGACTCGTTCCTCTCAGCCAACTATGAAGGCAGCTCAACTGTCGTCACGGTCACTATCACCTTGCGCAAGAACTCGGAAGGGGTACACTTGGGTCGGGTCGTCGCGAGTTTTGCTTTCGGAGTAACCTCTCCCGTCAGCTCGCTTTACGAAATAGATTCGCTATCATTTAAATGAATATGCAACCAACATCGAGTCTTGATAATTCAAAAATTGTAAGTTCCATTAGAGTCCAAAAACCTTGCGTACACTACGAGGACATACTTGGCAACTCCAACCAACCATGCGTAAGCGAAACGCACTGAGCCAGAGTAAAGCCTCCAGTGAATTGCTGGGTCTCGAGCGTGCGTTCTCTTGACTGACACCAACAGAGAGTGCGTGGGAGAGCCAAGGGACCGTAACCAGAATGTAGGCCAGGGTTCCCCAACTGGGGGGAACACAGGTGATTTGACCCCCCACGTTCTGAGCAAAACAAATCTATAATTGTATTTTTGGGGGACATTAAAAACAAGCAAATCAGCTCAATTATTTACATTTTGTAAATCTGTTCCAAAGTATTCCCAAGCATACAAATGTCAGCAAGGTTTAAAATTATTAGGTTTTAGGCAAATGTATATGTTTGGGATTCTTGCGGTCAATTTGCAGTCTATCAATTATTTTAAAATATGTTCCGGTCCCCTGAAATCGGGACGCAGCTGTATCTAGTCGATTATTCCTTATGTCGGTAAGCTATTCTGGGGGAAATGCCGCGTTCAAAGCAACTGGGAAATCTCGACTTCCTACTTCAGTGTGTTCAAAACACGTCTGGGGGAAAAAATCGATTTGATCTCGCGAACTCGAGCCTCTTTCTAGAGCTCCGACTTTCCGACCTGAAGATCACTGACGTCATGATTTGACCTCGTATTGTTCGCAGCAGGCCGACTTTGCTGCAGGGACTACATACATTCAGTACTGTACATAAAACAAATTGTGAGCAAATGGTGCCTGTTACACATTCAAAATGAACACTTGCTTCTGGGAAAAGTGATCAGTATCAGCCTGGTGTCATTGTTGACATTATAATAAAATGACATTCATCCTAGCCTACTACACAATGTGATGTCAAAGTTCATAGGCTTCTACATACATTTTTTAAAGATAACACATTTGACCTATGGGATTGGATTTAAGGGGTTAAACCAGACAGGTTGAGCAAGCTTGACGATGAAGTAGTACAGTCCAACCTCACCTAATGTTGCCATCTAGTGTTAGAATATATCAAGGCAGAATTACAGCTCCTGCAGTCCCAACAAACAGCTCCAGTTCCTCATTGGCATATATCATTAATCTCTCCACCCGATAGCTGATGTGTGGTGAGCGTTCTGGCAGAAATGGTTGCTGACCATGCATCCCCCCCAAGTGGGTGCTACACATTGGTGGTGGAAGAGGTGAGTCTTCGAGCATCTGGAAAGGCTCTATAGGAAATCAATGAATCGATGCTGATGGACATATCATTCATGATAATACTGCATGTACAGGAAGAGATCCACATTTTCTCAAAGACCAGAGATCTTAAATGGAAGAATTCACACTTGTTTTTTTATAATACTTTTTTTACTTACAGAATTTACTACATTGTACAAAATTACTACTGGCATACTAGTCTACATATCCTTTAAAAAGTAATGACGTTCAATGTACATACAAGATACAAAATCGGTATGATGACTATCTAGATCAGTTTTTTTAACATCTACAATACACTTAAATACAGTGCGAATAACAAGGGTGCTCTTACAAAAAGAGGAATAAATTAACGTACGAGAGCTACAGCACAATTGCACTTACATGGTGAGGCACAATTTCTAACAGCAGAGAAAAACAGTGGTATGTTTAACTGAGAAAAGTTTCCTCTCAGAGCTTTAAAAAAGACCACTCATGTTGGTCAATCACCATCTCTACAATCTATAATGCATATGGAATTCAATAATATGACAAAGAATGTTCTTGCCAGGTAAATTAGTTTATAAACTCAACAAAAAAAGAAACGTCCCTTTTTCAGGACCTTGTCTTTCAAAGATAATTCGTGAAAATCCAAATAACTTCATAGATCTCCATTGTAAAGGGCTTAAACACCGTTTCCCATGCTTGTTCAATGAACCATAAACAATTGATGAACATGCACCTGTGGAACGGTCATTATCAATCAAGTTTTTTAATTTATTTTATTTTATATAGCCCTTCGTACATCAGTTAATATCTCAAAGTGCTGTACAGAAACCCAGCCTAAAACCCCAAACAGCTAGTAATGCAGGTGTAGAAGCACGGTGGCTAGGAAAAACTCCCTAGAAAGGCCAAAACCTAGGAAGAAACCTAGAGAGGAACCAGGCTATGAGGGGTGGCCAGTCCTCTTCTGGCTGTGCCGGGTGGAGATTATAACAGAACTATGCCAAGATGTTCAAAAATGGCACTAAGGCACTAACAGCTTACAGACGGTAGGCAATTAAGGTCACAGTTATGAAAACTTAGGACACTAAAGAGGCCTTTCTACTGACTCTGAAAAACACCAAAAGAAAGATGCCCAGGGTCCCTGCGCATCTGCGTGAATGTACCTTAGGCATGCTGCAAGGAGGCATGAGGACAGCAGATGTGGCCAGGGCAATAAATTGCAATGTCCTGACTTGTGAGACGCCTAAGACAGCGCTACAGGGAGACAGGACGGACAGCCGATCATCCTTAGAGGCACACCACGTGTAACACCTGCACAGGATCGGTACATCCGAACATCACACCTGCAGGACAGGTACAGGATGGCAACAACTGCCCGAGTTACACCAGGAACGCACAATCCCTCCATCAGACTGTCCGCAATAGGCTGAGCGAGGCTGGTAGGCCTGTCGTAAGGCAGGTCCTCACCATACATCACCGGCAACGTCGTCACCTATGGCACAAACCCACCGTCGCTGGACCACACAGAACTGGCAAAAAGTGCTCTTCACTGACTAGTCGCGGTTTTGTCTCACAAGGGGTGATGGTTGGATTTGCGTTTATCATCAAAGGAATGAGCGTTACACCGAGGCCTGTACTCTGGAGCAGGATTGATTTGGAAGTGGAGGGTCCATCATGGTCTGGGGCGGAGGGTCACAGCATCATCAGACTGAGCTTGTTGTCATTGCAGGCAATCTCAACGGTGTGTTACAGAGAAGACATGCTCCTCCCTCATGTGGTACCCTTCCTGCAGGCTCATCCTGACATGACCCTCTAGCATGACAATGCCACCAGCCATACTGCTCGTTCTGTGCGTGATTTCCTGCAAGACAGGAATGTCAGTGTTCTGCCATGGCCAGCGAAGAGCCCGGATCTCAATCCCATTGAACACGTCTGGAACCTGTTGGATCAGAGGGTGAGGGCTAGGGCCATTCCCCCCAGAAATGTCTGGAAACTTGCATGTGCCTTGGTGGAAGAGTGGGGTAACATCTCACAGCAAGAGCTGGCAAATCTGGTGCAGTCCATGAGGAGGAGATGCACTGCAGTACTTAATGCAGCTGGTGGCTACACCCTTTGTTCAGGGACACATTATTCCATTTCTGTTAGTCACATGTCTGTGGAACTTGTTCAGTTTGTCTCAGTTGTTGAATCTTGTTATGTTCATACAAATATTTAAACGTTAAGTTTGCTGACAATAAACGCAGTTGACAGTGAGAGGACGTTTCTTTTTTTGCTGAGTTTATATTCATGATACAGAGAGAGAGGGAGAACACTTCACATCTTCTCAGAGTGGCTATTTTAAGTATAAAAAAAAACAAAAAAAACCCTCAAGACTTCACTTTAAAAAAAACATTTTTTTAATTATAAACGTGATGCGTTTTAAGTCTTTCCGTTGAGATGGGTGTTGTTCACAGATCACTTGTTCAAATTAACTGTATTTGAAAATGTCTTCTGCTTTTACCTCTACTGCACATCGTCTCGCAAAGACCTACTGATCTACCGCCCGTCTGATATCTAAAATACATTTTTAATTACATCTTACGTTAGTGAATAATACAGTTGACTGACAACTTCCTACCACCAGAGATCCTGTATGTGATTGGCTTAGTGTGTAAAAGAACCAATGGAGAGCCAGTTTATGATAGGCTGACAGAGGAAATAGGCCTATGAGTTATGTCACCTGTCATTGATGACCACAGCCAGAAACGGTGTCAAGACTACATGATTAGATATTACCATCACACACAGACACTCCAGTCGTAAGCAGTGGACTCAGTAAAATGAAAAACTAAAGTACAGTATAGGCCTAAATATAGTAGTAATATTGGTAGTATTAGTAGTGGTAGTACTAGTAATAGTAGTGGTAGTATTAGTAATAGTAGTGGTAGTATTAGTAGTGGTAGCATTAGTAACAGTAGTAATAGTATTAGTGGTAGTATTAGTAGTATTAGTAACAGTAGTGATAGTATTGGTAATAGTAGTGGTAGTATTTCCTTACTGTGTAAAGTTATGCAATCATAATTTAACATTCAGCTAGCTTAAGGCAGGTTGTAGCTACAGTGTTTTTTTATGGATACAAAATAGACATTTTAGATGTGGCTAAATTCATGCCTGCATTCTACATATTACTGTTGTCATCCTCTGATAACTGAGTCTTAACCAGATTCAGAAACGTCTAGTGAGCACCAGGTCCTAACTGAACACTGGTACTTGATCGATTCACTCGGTATGACTTTAAATTTTAAAAAACAGCACAAAAAAAAAAAGTCAGTAAAAAGTCATTGTTTCATATCTTCTAAGAGTCCAGGTCCAATGCTCCAGTGTAATCCAGTGGCTTGAGGAACAGATGTCCTCTTCCTTAGCACTTATTGCAGTCCCTTCCTGCTTAAAACATTTCTAAAAAAAGGAGTCTGTGCACTTTGTAGGAATGCTTATGAAAAGAACCAGTGAACCAACTGTGGTACTAAAATAAAACACTAAAACACTGCTCCAAACTGGAATCTAGTGAGACGAGGAATTCCAATGATCCAATCTCTTGATTGCTGCTGGTTTGGGAATTGTTTGGGAATGCAGTAGGAGATACTGGTTGTCACTAGTGCAGGAACTTCCCCCAGGTTTGGGAATGCAGTAGGAGATGAATGTGCTCAGGGTAGGAAGTAGTCCCCTAGTTTGGGAACACCAGGGGTAAGAAGTAGTCCCCTAGTTTGGGAACACCAGGGGTAGGAAGTAGTCCCCTAGTTTGGGAACACCAGGGGTAGGAAGTAGTCCCCTAGTTTGGGAACACCAGGGGTAGGAAGTAGTCCCCTAGTTTGGGAACACCAGGGGTAGGAAGTATTCGTTGTGAGGAGGGTAGAAGCTAGCTCCCCCCCTGGTTCCCACTCAGAGCTCAGTGGTCAACAGACCTTTGTGCTTGGAGCTGTGCTCTTTGGGTAGCTGGGCCACAACGCTGGTGAGAGGAGAACACAACTAAATAAAAAGCCCAGAACACCTACTTTTCAGTGTGCACAACATAAAGTAATGTATCATAGTAATATTCTCGTAGAATAGGAATATTGTATTGCTAGCCAGTATAATGTGATGCATGGGAACGTCACAACGTAATGAGAAACTGCACAAGACGGTTCACATCCATCAATCTACGCATATTGTTCCAGACCTGCCTGTACCATTCATCTTTCCATTTACCTGATGTGATCACTACTAACTTTTAGTGGTCACAACATTCATCTTAACGAACAGACTTTATTCAGCAGTACAGCCAAACTTTATAACTTCTGTAGAGATGTAGTGGAAAATGAAACATTTAGCTCCAGCTTTCACAAAGCTATTTCAAGAAGCTCATCAGGACCATAATTAGTAAATGTGGATGTTAATCACTACAGGCTTCAACTATTAACAGGATGGAGAATTATATTGTCTACTCTTTACAACACAGCATATGGCATGGTAGCAAAAGCACATAGCAACTAAGACTAGCAACGATGACCACAATGTCCAGATGAGATGACCTAAAGAGCATTAGGACAAGGTAGAGAGTTACCTGGTGTCAATCGCATTGTGCATTTGAGAGGAGAGATGGGGGTGCAGGGCTGGGGTGAGAGCCCTCCCTTCAGGTTGGAAAGGGGCGGCGGTCTTTGCAGAGTGGTCAAGGTCAAAGAGGCCGTTAGTAAAGATGGCAGTGAGTGGCTGTGTTAGAATGGGAGAAGGAAAGTGGACTGACTGGGTCAGTCTCTGAGGCAGCTACAGTAGGAATGGTAGACTGACGTACAGACAGACTAAAATACAGACATACTTAAACCCAGGCCAGACAGGCAGGCTAAAGACAGACAGGAGCATTAAAGGCTGGAGGACAGTGAAAGACAGTACTCACTGCAGCAGCAGGGATGATCCAGCGAGGTGATATCATGGGCTTGGATTGCACTGATGGTGGCGGTAACTACAAGAGAACAAATGTTGAAGAGTTACACTCAAACACCTATCAATTGGCACAATGAGGCCAAAGTAAGTAGGTGACCTGTCAACATACAGTAGGCCTATTGGGTTTAAACTTGAAAGCGAACCACACTTATTTTTGGTAAGTTTGAACTACTCAAGGCAACAGATAACAGCAGCTGAAGCGTGAGGCAGCAGACGTGGTCTATAGACTTACTACTGGGGTTAGGTCTGAGAAGTCCATCAGGTTACTGCTCAGTGGGGCCCGCAGTGACGGAGGGGTGGGCATCTTCAGCTCCTCAGGTTCGGCCTGCATAGTGACAAGCCAATGGCTATGTTACAAACAGCTCTCACATTCCCACAAAAAGGCATACAATTCTCTGTGCATTCAGATGTAGTTTGCATTCTAATGCACGCGATTAACCGGAAAAGCAAAACACAGATTAATTGATTACCTTTGTTGGTTGCCCCCCGTTAAGTGTTTCAAGGGGCATCATAGGTGCTGATTGCATGAGATCCACAGCCAACATCTCAACACTGATGAGGAAAGAAGGACGAGACAGAAGACAGAGGGACGAGAGTTTAATTCACTCCTATAGGGTCTGATGAGGAAGTACTGAACAATAGCAAGGCTAACATACACATTATCAATGGACACAATCCTCACAAGTGCTGAATATGCAAAGACATGTATCCATGCAGAATTGAGTCATATCACATTAGCAGGAGTGTGATTCCCATGCTCAATCAGATGGTATCAGAGATCTATGATTCCTATAATCCACCAGATGGCAGCAGAGAGCTGTGTAAAAACACTGTCTTTTGTCTTGAGTGCTGCAACCTATAGCCTAGTAGACTAAAGAACGCTTGTTAACAATGTTAACTAGAATCTAAGAAGTGATATATATCCTTAAATGAGTGTCAGATGGAGCTGTAGTCCTGACTGCATGAGGCTGCCTCGTGGTACCCTATGGCTGGACAGGTGGCACCCTCTAACCTGGGTGGGCCCCACTCTTAGCCTCACATAGGGCTGGGCGATATGGCCAAAATATCTCCTCATGCCATGATTTTTGACAGTATGACAGTATTTGATGTTTTTGAATAATAAAAGTTGTAAATGTGCTTTATGAGTTGTGTATGGTCCTAGGGTGGCAACACATACATTCTACAAGTTATTTCAATGGAGCTTTCTCCATTCTGATTGAACAGCATAAAACAATCGAGCTTAAACCAAAAGTCCATCTTATTTTACAATATATCATTCCACACTGCGACATAGGGCTGCACGATATGTGCAAAAAAATAGAGGCCTTATTTTTAACCAAATATTGGAATTTGGATTTGACTTGCGATTTAGATCAAAACACAGGTGAACTGTTGGAATCATGGAAATATAACAATGACAACAGATGAAAAAGCCAGGGAGGCTTTCATATGACTATTCACTAGAATACTAATAGGATCTCTATGTAGGTATTATTGTGACAGGTTAGGAACCAAAGTGTTGGTCAGTGTTTCCCAGGGGAGTGGGACCCTAGAATGTTTGGCTACATTAAATATTCTCTCTTACTTCATGTAGCTAACATATTCATTATTTTCCTATTCCTCTCGGATTCAGAAGATACTGTTGCATAAACATATTGATTTAGGCCTACACCGGCACTGGTATAAGGCTGTAGCTAGCTACGTTTGCTCTGACTCCGTACATTCATTAGCTAGCTATCTAACTAGCGATTAGTGGCTAACATAATTTATTTTAGGTACAGCTTGCTAAGAAAAGCCAAGCTGTTTGCAGACATTAAGATAATGTAATTATAGAACGGTTGTCGATTTACAGTAAGAAGCAAAAAGTGGAATGCGGCATCATTGTCATTCACATATTGCTGCATCTGCTGCATTGACCATACAGACTGAAGTGTGACCGGTGGGAAAATCATCTTGTGGTTGATCAACAACTGCGCCTTTAGCAGCAATTACAGCAGTGAGTCTTTTTGGGTAAGTCTAAGAGCTTTCTACACCTGGATTCTGCAACATTTGCCCATTATTCTTTTAAAAAACTCTTCAAGCTCTGTCAAATTGGTTGTTGATCATTGCTAGAAAACCATTTTCAGGTCATGCAATAGATTTTCAAGTAGATTTAAGTCAAAACTGCTACTCGGCCACTCCGGAACATTCACCGTCTTGGTAAGCAACTCCAGTGTAGATTTGGCCTTTTAGGTTATTGTCCTGCTGAAAGGTGAATTAATCTTAGATGTGTGAGGTACAGAAATGTGTAATCATTCAAAAATCATGTTAAACACTATTATTGTACACAGTTCATGCAACTTAAATACATTTTTTACTACTGAACTTATTCAGGCTTGCCATAACAGCTTTTCATTTGTAATTCATTTGTACAAATTTCAAAAAACATAATTCCACTTTGACATTCTGATTATTGTGTGCAGGCCAGTGACAAAATCAGAATGTAATACATTTTGAATTCAGGCTGTAACAAACAAATTGTGGAAAAAGTCGAGGCGTGTGAATACTTTCTGAAGGTACTGTACATCATCTTACACACCCTATCTCCAGTTCTAACTGAAACCATATGAACACTGCACAGTTTACTTCAAGAAGCAATAAGCAAAAACACATTGAACCCCCCCCCCCCCCTTTCAAATGGCAGGCCTACTCCTTCGCATAATCTATACAGTGAGTGTGAGGTGTTTATTTCCCAGCCTCACCTGGTCCCAGCTGTGGTCAGCAGTGTTGGTTTGAGCAGGTCCCTTGACTCCTGTCTCTCGGGATGTCCAGTTAGAGACAGGGAGGAGTTGCTGCCCATACGGCCACTACGCACCTTCAGCCTGGGAATGAAAAAGAGTGGACAGTAAAAGAGATCTACAACACCCTCCACTACTCAGCTCAGCCTAAACATCCAGTTTGTTGAGGCAAATTTAGATTCTTCGATGCGAGTCGCCTTTGTTGCTTCTGTACCACTACACCAATCCCCCATCTTGTGCACTGTTTGAAGCTCAACATAAGAGGTCACTGGAGAAGGGCAAAACGAAGTTCCATGAACTGCTGTTTCTTGTGTGTGCAGGGATGCAGGTGTGGTGCTTAGGTTTGTTTAACAACAAAAAAAGAAAAGAAAAGGGGGGATTTTCTTTCAGAGGAATTATCACCGTAACACATTTTGGCTTTTGTGTTAACTTGACTACAGCTGCTGCAAGAATCCCTCATGTCAATCAACCCCAAGAGTCCTGCCCACAGAAAAGTGGGCAGCCCCTGGGAATGAGCCGTTGATTCAGGGGGTGATGTCATAACAGAATTATGCCAAGAACCATCATAAATATTCTAGCTGTTAATGAGCTTTGGAGGAAGGCTGTGATTGGCTTAGGCTGGCTGTGGAGTGTTGGGGTGACTCCAGGGAGATGGAGACAGGGGAGGCTTGGTGACATTCCAAGATTGAGGTTTCCTTTGTCATCAAATACAGTACAATAAAGCGTGATCATGCAATGCTCAATGCTTTGAATGCACGAGGGGAAGCGAAAGATTGCACACTAAAGGGTAGAGACTAGGAACACAACCGTAGTGACTCTTTCAGTGTCCTCACTCACCTGGCTGCAGCTTCCTGTACATTGCTGTTCTTGTCCCCCATCACAACGTGCTCCTCCAGGGAGCTCTATAACATACAGAACATCAGTGGTGGTATAATACAATCAATATGCCAGGCTGCGTGTATTTCAAATAGAAACTTGCCACTGTATCCAACTTCCTGATTATCCAAAGGTTTACAGTACTTATATAATACTTCCTCGTCTAGATGTAAGATTCCAAAGCATCCCTGTACCATTTCTATGTTGCACCAAGATGATTTCTGAGTGTCCATGGACAAAGTGCTAGCACAGACAGTATGAAGATAGGCAGAAACGGCTCCTCCAGTAGAAATCCCTGATCACGCTTGTAGGCGATGTCATGGCGACGGTGGCTAGCTAAGCTTATGGGCAGAAACATGTAAATCGGTTCTAAAATGAACAACTAAGGAAGAATTTCTCACTTCTCCCATTGACTTCCCAACCCGTCTTGGTCTGTGGAACCTGCTTCGAAGCGTTGCTGGAAGTATCGCAAAACTCTGTGGCGCTAGTGTTCAGTACCTTGAGGGCAGCCTGGGCTTTGATGATGTTACTCTTCAGGTCCTCTGGGGGGCGAAGTGGAGAAGGCACAGAGCTGCTACCCACACTGTTCAGACACTTCACTGTGAGTTTCACCACATCCTCCTTGTGGGGGGACCAACACACACACACGGAGGAGTTAGGCTACAGTATCTTCCTGTAAAGGCTGTAGTTACAATATCTCTGCCCTCCACCTTCCTTTAAGATACAAAAACAAACACAAAACCACCCCACCCCTACAATGGCTCCCCACCCCACCAATGGCTCCCCACCCCAGCCTTTCTCCCCAGCCCAGCCTTTCTCCCCAGCCCCAGCCTGCTGAGTCGCTCCCTGTCTGCCATTGCTTCCATACATTAGCCTGTCATAGTGGCCTACTGTCTTCCTCAGCATATGGAGCCAATTAGGGTCCCTGTGAAATTAAAACCAACACTCCTGGCAACCCCCTGCCTATCAGCACACATCAAATCAAGAACCATCACACATTTGCTTTTTCCCCAGGGAGACGGGCCGCGCAGCTCTCTGCCCCACCAGGGAGACGGGCCGCGCAGCTCTCTGCCCCACCAGGGAGACGGGCCGCGCAGCTCTCTGCCCCACCAGGGAGACGGGCCGCGCAGCTCTCTGCCCCACCAGGGAGACGGGCCGCGCAGCTCTCTGCCCCACCAGGGAGACGGGCCGCGCAGCTCTCTGCCCCACCAGGGAGACGGGCCGCGCAGCTCTCTGCCCCACCAGGGAGACGGGCCGCGCAGCTCTCTGCCCCACCAGGGAGACGGGCCGCGCAGCTCTCTGCCCCACCAGGGAGACGGGCCGCGCAGCTCTCTGCCCCACCAGGGAGACGGGCCGCGCAGCTCTCTGCCCCACCAGGGAGACGGGCCGCGCAGCTCTCTGCCCCACCAGGGAGACGGGCCGCGCAGCTCTCTGCCCCACCAGGGAGACGGGCCGCGCAGCTCTCTGCCCCACCAGGGAGACGGGCCGCGCAGCTCTCTGCCCCACCAGGGAGACGGGCCGCGCAGCTCTCTGCCCCACCAGGGAGACGGGCCGCGCAGCTCTCTGCCCCACCAGGGAGACGGGCCGCGCAGCTCTCTGCCCCACCAGGGAGACGGGCCGCGCAGCTCTCTGCCCCACCAGGGAGACGGGCCGCGCAGCTCTCTGCCCCACCAGGGAGACGGGCCGCGCAGCTCTCTGCCCCACCAGGGAGACGGGCCGCGCAGCTCTCTGCCCCACCAGGGAGACGGGCCGCGCAGCTCTCTGCCCCACCAGGGAGACGGGCCGCGCAGCTCTCTGCCCCACCAGGGAGACGGGCCGCGCAGCTCTCTGCCCCACCAGGGAGACGGGCCGCGCAGCTCTCTGCCCCACCAGGGAGACGGGCCGCGCAGCTCTCTGCCCCACCAGGGAGACGGGCCGCGCAGCTCTCTGCCCCACCAGGGAGACGGGCCGCGCAGCTCTCTGCCCCACCAGGGAGACGGGCCGCGCAGCTCTCTGCCCCACCAGGGAGACGGGCCGCGCAGCTCTCTGCCCCACCAGGGAGACGGGCCGCGCAGCTCTCTGCCCCACCAGGGAGACGGGCCGCGCAGCTCTCTGCCCCACCAGGGAGACGGGCCGCGCAGCTCTCTGCCCCACCAGGGAGACGGGCCGCGCAGCTCTCTGCCCCACCAGGGAGACGGGCCGCGCAGCTCTCTGCCCCACCAGGGAGACGGGCCGCGCAGCTCTCTGCCCCACCAGGGAGACGGGCCGCGCAGCTCTCTGCCCCACCAGGGAGACGGGCCGCGCAGCTCTCTGCCCCACCAGGGAGACGGGCCGCGCAGCTCTCTGCCCCACCAGGGAGACGGGCCGCGCAGCTCTCTGCCCCACCAGGGAGACGGGCCGCGCAGCTCTCTGCCCCACCAGGGAGACGGGCCGCGCAGCTCTCTGCCCCACCAGGGAGACGGGCCGCGCAGCTCTCTGCCCCACCAGGGAGACGGGCCGCGCAGCTCTCTGCCCCACCAGGGAGACGGGCCGCGCAGCTCTCTGCCCCACCAGGGAGACGGGCCGCGCAGCTCTCTGCCCCACCAGGGAGACGGGCCGCGCAGCTCTCTGCCCCACCAGGGAGACGGGCCGCGCAGCTCTCTGCCCCACCAGGGAGACGGGCCGCGCAGCTCTCCGCCCCACCAGGGAGACGGGCCGTGCAGCTCTCTGCCCCACCAGGGAGACGGGCCGCGCAGCTCTCTGCCCCACCAGGGAGACGGGCCGTGCAGCTCTCTGCCCCACCAGGGAGACGGGCCGTGCAGCTCTCTGCCTCTTCCCATACAACACAGCGCTGCTCGTCTGACTGACACTAACCAGGCTTTGTTCCCTGCAGAGGGTGGTGTGTGTGTGTGTTCCCTGTAGAGGGTGGTGTGTGTGTGTGTTCCCTGTAGAGGGTGGTGTGTGTGTGTGGCTGAGTGTATGTACACAGTATTCATGTCTCTTTTGGGCATGCAGAGTATCCCCCTTTCATTCTCTCCCTCGTCTCCCCGTCTCTCTCTCCACCCCCTTCCCCCTACCTCCCGCTCTCCCTACCCCCCTCTCGCCACCCCCTCTCCCTCTTCCAGCTGAGTGCATTGACCTGGTTGTTCATGTTGAGGTTGGCTCTGGAAGGGACAGGGAGCGAGAGACTCTGTAGTTCCGGCTGCTTCAGCCGCGCTGCCGCCTCTGTTGAAGAAACACGGACACGTCTTTACTATCAGTAACACTCCTGGTGGAGCACACAGAACATTTAACTGTTGAATACATTTCATAGTTCTATTCAGCACGTTCAATAACACCAGTGACCGTCTTTGGTGTACCAAGCCTCCAATAACAAACATCCTGTGTTTGGTAGGCAGAATATTTGCAAGGCAGTGCGCTTCTTTTTGACATTATACAACCTTAGCGAACAACTTCCTCTGCAAGGGGAGTACTTTTAATGAGCCAAGTCCTACTACTAAGGTTACCTACTAAACATATGACATGACTGGTGTTATACAGTAAGTCCAGCCTTGGCATGACTGTGTTTAAACTCACCGGCAAGAGAGACTTTCTCCTCCCCTGTGAGGCTGGAGGCGGAGGCAGCCATGCTTAGTCCCGCCTCCTCAGACAGGCCTGCTGTCGCCATGGGAACAGGTGTATGGGTGACGTCATTAACGCATGTCTCCAGCAGATCAGCTACGAGTGGCAGGGCCATGCTGCGGACACACACACACACGAGGACAGATAGAGGCATGGGAGGGAGACACTGCTATACCTGCAGAGTTTTTCTAGAGCATTTGATCTGACAACAAAATGAACAACCTCCAGGGTAGTTACTGGGCCCAGGTTTTCCCCCCCTGATCAAGTCACCTGGTACAGAAAGACAGGGTCACAACATGAGTATGACTTACCGGTGAACACTGGATGAGAAAGGCTGAAGAGTCTACCCCACTGTGACAGTTAATGAATGAGGCTCAGAGCCAGCACCATGCACGACTAATCCTGAAATCAACTGACCATATCCATAATTACACTTGTAAGTCAACAGATCCCTTATCAGGCCTCGAGTTAGTTCAAGTAACTGTATGGTAATGAGGAAGTAGCTTGTTCTCTACATCAAAGAGGGCCTTGAAGTGAGACCAGCAGGGCGTAGCTTACACTTTGCTGCAGCCTGAGGACAAAGACACGGTGAAAGCTGAGGGAAATATTACCACCTACTGCCTCAAGTCCTGTAGACGTGACACACCACACATCATGTAACATGGCATTGGCATCATCTATACAAACTCCATGTAAGGAGAACAACAATGGTCTGAGAACTCTTTCCACACAGTTTGGGAGGGAAAGGGAGACTGGTGGGAGAAGGGAGTTGGAGAGGGAGGGAAGGGGATAGAGGGAGTAGAGAGAGGGGGCGATGTACTAGCTAGCGAATGACATTCCATATGTGACTGCAGTGAGATTACAGGCTGAGAGGCTGCGTTTACGCAGGCAGCCCAATTCTGATATTCTTTTCACTATTTAGTCTTTTGAGCAAAACAGATCAGCTATGAAAAAGATCCGATGTGAAAAGATCTGATGTGACTGGTCAAAAGACCAATTATTGGACAAAATAGCAGAATTGGTCTGCCTGTGTAAACGCAGTCTACGAGGCTTTGATACAAGTGGTTTCAGTTGTCACAGAGGAGACACCTGCCTCCTTCACAGTAAAGAAGATTTAGGCCAGCTACTAATAATTACACCTCAGGGACTAGTGACAGCACTGGCCATAATACAGCCAAACAGCACTTGTTGCCTCTAGAGAATTAACAAATAAGTATACAAATGACTAAGTGCTGTGCACGTTACACTGAAACTATATAAACAACAACTGCCTACTCACCAACTGGAGGTGGGCGCTTTATTTCTGTTCATTATCAGAAGTCTCAATAAATTACAATACTGAGACAACCTTTGTTCACACGACTTAATAATGTAAACAGGAAATTCATTTAAAATAAATAAATCATTGGTAGAGCTGTGTAAGAGTACTGTCAATATATAGAAATAATATAGAATATAGAACTATTAGATTACATTCAAATTAACCAGCTAGGAGTTTACAGCAAGTACACTGTTAGGAATCCATCTTCTATCTGTATTCATAGTTTGTGCATTAACTTAACACCGATTAAGGCGAGACTGAAACATGTGCAGATCCATAAAATGTACCAAAACAGATTCAAATCAACAATCATAAAAAAGTGGGTTGAATCAAATCATTGGATGATTGAGAATACACAAAGACAGCCGGCAGTAACATGAAATATAACCGATAAAACAACTGGGGAAGTGAGAACAAGAGGAATACTTAATATCCCTGGAACTATAATATAAAGTCGTTCTTCAGAGACATCTTTCAGTCTGTCTATAATTGAACAGAACAGTGGTCCAGTGGGTTCATGTTGCCTCTCTCCTCTTGGTTCCTGTCTACAGACTGGTTTTTGTTCTACTGCTTCTCCCTCCAATACCATCTTGCCAGACAGTTTCTGTGGGGCAAGGGGGGGGTGTCATGGCAGTTTCAGTGGTTGAGGAGGAGGAGGAATGGGCAGGAGTAGAGAGAGAGTGAATAGTCCAGGTAATGTGGTGTCACCTGAGCACTGGGACACACAGAGCTCTGTCTGGTCTGTCTCTTGCTGAGGATTAGCTTAGTGTCCTAGTGAGACGGGTGGGACAGGGGGTAGGTCCAGTGGTGTCCGCCCACATCCAGGAGAAGGGTCAGCATTGGGTGGTGAAAGGGTGAGGCCTGGACAGGAAGGGTGGAGGAGAGGAGAAGACAGGGGGTATGGGGGAAGGAGTCAAAAAGAGGAGTGTGTGGAAGAGAGGGAGTGGCAGAGCAGATCTGGAGAGGAGATACAGCAGAATTTACAGAGAAGGTCTTGACCTGCCTGTATTAGGTGTTCAGTGACTAATCAGCTGTGGGGGACTATTCTTTCTGCAAACTAAAGTCAGTGTACCTACCAAGTGCAAGACAGAGGTAAACGGGAGGTCCTGAAGTCAGCATTCCCTTACATGATAGTATTACAACAGCATTGTAAGTGATGGAAGGTCCTTAAATAATTCACTACATACAGTAAGATGTTGTGACATCACTGCATTAGGATCTCAAAGAGACATGAATAGTCGTGACATTCTTTAGAGTCTGGTTGACTAATAGAACTACATCAGTGGACTTGAAGCACCGCATTTCAAATCACAGATTAAATCGGCAGACCGTAATCTTTCGTGGAAAGTGAGATAATCTGTCGGGACTGAATGGGATGTGTATGATAAGAGCATCAGTATTTAGGGGTTTTCCCATCACTGGTTATTTGGACAAATCACAATTTCGCAGGTGTTAGCATCTTTTGAATTTCGGAAGGGGACATTGGTGGAGTACCTCGTTCCAGTTCTGCTCATCTAGTATTTCTTGAGATCTTCTCCTAACATGTATGGACCAAGAACTTAAATCGAGCAGATGACCAATTACTTGAAACTTTAGTTCAGGGTTAGCTGAGATTAGGCAGATAGGAAACATCTCTTCCAATGTTGACCGTTTCACAAACTCAATGTGAGTGGAGAGTGTTTCTCATACGTATGCATGCCTAGGGGATTGCATAGCTACCATTTATTTACCAAAGTTAATCGAATCTTCTGTAATTTTTGTAATTAACAGGTACTCTATGGCAATCTATAGTATCTTGGGTCATTTATAGAGTATACAGTATTTACATCTGTGTCTATATTGTCCATGAGTTTCTGTCCTTGAAATTGACCAAAAATCTGGTAGTTTACTGGTAAACTTAGAAAGTTTCCAGTAATATATCTCGCTTTGCAACTCGATGAAGAAGCAGGCAACTCTATACCCGTACAACTAGGCTAACCTCTCTTCAAAGACCGCTAAGAAAGGCATGCTAGTGGTGTACTAATCAGAAATCTTAATATTGATGTTCACAGTACTTCTATAGAAGGTGGATGATGAGGTGTGTATAGATGAGTGTGAAACTGAGGTCAAAGAGGAGGTAACAGGAAGATAACATTACACATCAGACAGACATGGAGGACAACTTAACATCAATGAAACATTTTTATTTTTTTAAAGCTAGCTATAAATGTGCTTGTTGTTGTCATGCATTGGTTAGGTTAGTGGGAAGGCAGGCAGATGATTGGTAACTGGAGTGATTGGGAGTGTTTTTGGTGGAGGTTAATGAGGGTAAACTGAGGGAGACGGGAGAAGAGGAGAAGAAGAGGTTAGCATGCAGAATCCTCCCCGGGTTGGGGTGGAGAGGGGTGCAACCTAAAGACCAATTTAACACGACTCCTATGTTTCTGTAAAAGCCGATTTCTTAGGGCTTGAAAGTGAACACTGGCCTTCACCTGCATCGTTAATCCTCAACAACTGAAAACGGAACCAATGACGTACAGCCAGGAAAGCTAAGCAGTCAGCAAAGAGCCTAAGGAATGTGTCTAGCAGGTCTAGTTCATTGCCAGTAACTGCACAAACAAATAATCTGATCTCAACATGAATCAATGCAAGAGATTATCAAATTACAGGAAAGAACAAAACCAAAACCCCCTGAAAAACTATTCAGTGAGTCCGACATCAGCCTCCTATCAGTATAAACACAGTCATAATACTGGTCCTTAAAGTCTCTGCTCTGGCCTGTGTCGCAGTCAGATCCACAGGATTAGGAGCAGTGTTACTCCAGAACTTCAGCCAAATCCGTGCCTCATTTATTCATGTGAATTCCCCACTTAACACTGTGCTATGGTCACAGCTGCTATTAACGCACGGTGAGTGAAAGCTACACTGTGTACAAAACATTAGGAACACCCTTCCAAGAGGCTTCTAAACAGCTTCTACCCCCAAGACATAAGACTGATGAAGATCTAGTAAAATGGCTACCCAGACTATTTGCATTGCCCCCCCCCCCCCCCACGCTTCACGGTTGGGATGGTGTTCTTCAGCTTGCAAGCGCCCCCCTTTTTCCTCCAAACATAACAATGGTCATTATGGCCAAACAGTTCTATTTTTGTTTCATCAGACCAGAGGACATTTCTCCAAACTGTAGTTTGGCTTTTCTATGGCGGTTTGGAGCAGTGGCTTCTTCCTTGCTGAGAGGCCTTTCTGATTAGGTCGATATAGGACTCGTTTTACTGTGGATATAGATACTTTTGTACCCGTTTCCTCCAGTATCTTTACAAGGTCCTTTGCTGTTGTTCTGGGATTGATTTGCACTTTTCTCACCAAAGTACATTCATCTCTAGGAGACAGAAAGCGTCTCCTTCCTGAGCGGTATGACGGCTGCGTGGTCCCATGGTGTTTATACTTACGTATTATTGTTTGTACAGATGAACGTGGTACCTCTAGGTGTTTGGAAATTGCTCCCAAGGATGGACCAGACTTTTTTGATTTTCCCATGATGTCAAGCAAAGAGGCACTGAGTTGGAAGGTAGGCCTTGAAATACATCCACAGGTACAGCTCCAACTGACTCAAATGATGTCAATTAGCCTATCAGAAGCTTCTAAAGCCATATCTTTCTCTGGAATTTTCCAAGCTGTTTAAAGGCACAGTCAACTTAGTGTATGTAAACCTCTGACCCACTTGAATTTTGATATAGTGAAATAATCTGTATGTAAACAATTGTTGAAAAACTTACTTGTCATTGCCAAAGTAGATGTCATAACCGACTTGCCAAACTATAACTATAATTATAAGTGAAATAATCTGTCTGTAAACAATTGTTGGAAAAATTACTTGTGTCATGCACAAAGTAGATGTCCTAACCGACTTGCCAAAACGATAGTTTGTTAACAAGAAATTTGTGAAGTGGTTGAAAAATGAGTTTTAATGACTCCAACATAAGTGTATGTAAACTTCTGACTTCAACTGTACCTGCATATAACCCTCTACTACACCACTGATGGGGAATAGGCCTAGATCCAGGGAGGATGGTGTGCCATTATCTTCAGTTCCACCACCTGATCGCATGACAACGTGACAATCTCTTCCCTGGCCTGTGTGAAGTGGCTCTGAAGAGATCTCCTGGCCTAAAGTAAACTTTCATTAAATCGTAACCGCCAGCTGGCAAAGACCTTCAAGCTTGTTCACTCAGTGCCATGAAATATGCACCAAGTGTGATTTAAGCGTTTATAGGCTGTGGGCTGACATTTTGATCTATCCTCAGTGGCTGCTTTAATCAAATCAAACAACTAGCCTCCAGTACTGCATTACCATTATAATCAAGTTTGTTTTTCATTACTCTTCCTCATATGGCTAGGGAGGGAGACGAGAAGTGAAATAAGGACTCAAATGGTAGATATTGGCTCAGTACCTGGCTGAGATTATAAGGGAAAAGGATTTAACAAAGAGAGAGGATACAGTAGCATTAGTAGATCACAACAAGTGGTGGTCGTGAAAACGGGACAGAGGCCAAGGGTCACCTGAGTATTTGGGTTGGTATTGAAGGAGGATCAATGCAGAGCAACCATTACCATGGATGAAGATGATTTGTTTACCCGAGGAGGCAGTCCCCAGCCCTGAATCACAGGACCCAGCCCTGAATCGCAGTCCCCAGCAGGACCAAGATAACTTAATTGGTTGAAGCAGAACTCCAGGTAACTTGGAGGGTACATACCTTGCCTTATGAAAAGGCCTGTTTGGTCTCAGTACATCATACTAGAACAAAAAGGTAGAGCTTAGAAATGGGGATTTATCTTAAAAGAGCACAGCTTCAAGGTCAACCAAATACAGGAAACCATTTATTTTTAATATGTCAGGAATTCTAAAGGCAGACAGCCTTCATTGCAGAGTCATCCTCTGGGGATCAAGTTTTAGGAGAGAAGAGAAAGGGGGCTGAAGAGAAGGATGGGGTATTTCCTAGAAAAGAGTTTGTTGTTTCCACCCCAGCGGGGGCCATGGCCACCACCAACGCAGTAGTAGCTGCACTACAACCACTATCTGTCTACTCAGTGTCGTAACACACTGTCAAACATGTACCACCACCCCCCAGATCCCCTTCACATTCTAGTCACTCAGTGTACCTCTACACACACACCAAACCACCACCACCTGAGAGCTCCAGGGTGAGCGTAATGTAGCCAGGGTCATGTTCACTAGGGCACGCCATGGAAAACGCTTCAAAACATTTTGCAACGGAAAACAAAAATGTGTTTCTTATTTAACAAGTCCAGTTAATCCCACCACTGTTTGTCTAATTTATTCAGTTTGGTGCTTAATGAACACGACCCAGGGGGCCTAGTGGTTAGAAGGTTGGGCCAGTAACCAAAAAGTTGAAGGATCGAATCCCCGAGTTGACAAGGTAAAAATCTGTCATTCTGCCCCTGAGCAAGGCAGTTAACCCACTATTCCTCGGGTGCCGAAGACGTGAATGTCGATTAAGGCAGCCCCCCGCACCACTCTGATTCAGAGGGGTTGGGTTAAATGCGAGAGGCACATTTAAGTGTCTCCCCATCTGTTTGGTCACTAGCTGTCGCAGAGCAGGCACTAGGCAGAGCCACTACGCGCGTCCACAATGACACCTTATTCCCTCCATAGCCCACTGCTCTGATGAAAAGTAATGCACTACATAAGAAATAGGGTGTGATTTGGGATGCTGCCTGTGTGTCCTCTACCCAGTACCCACTGCCCAATGACAGCTCTGTGTCCGCCACCCAGTACCCATTGCCCAATGACAGCTCTGTGTCCTCTACCCAGTACCCACTGCCCAATGACAACTCTGTGTCCTCTACCCAGTACCCACTGCCCAATGACATCTCTGTGGCCACCACTCAGTGCCACCCACCGCCACCCACTGCCCAATGACAGCTCTGTGGCCACCACTCAGTGCCACCCACCGCCACCCAGTACCCACTGCCCAATGACAGCTCTGTGGCCACCACTCAGTGCCACCCACCGCCACCCAGTACCCACTGCCCAATGACAGCTCTGTGGCCACCACTCAGTGCCACCCACCGCCACCCAGTACCCACTGCCCAATGACAGCTCTGTGGCCACCACTCAGTGCCACCCACCGACCAGTGCCACCCAGTACCCACTGCCAGCAGGATGAACAGATTAGGCAGCTTAATGATCTTAAGACATTTGAACAGAGAGCGCCTCACCTCCTCTTCTCCGATTGGCCACCGCCAGGACTTCTTGGGAGGGTTTCGATTTTCATAGGTCTGCTGGTGCAGACTGAGGATACAGGGCTGACCACGGGCAGGGACCAGGGGCTTCTGATGTGGAGGTGCTGGGGGAAACAGAGGGACAGGGGTTAGGTCTGATGTGGAGGTGCTGGGGGAAACAGAGGGACAGGGGTTAGGTCTGATGTGGAGGGGCTGGGGGAGAGACAGGGGTTAGGTCTGATGTGGAGGGGCTGGGGGAGAGACAGGGGTTAGGTCTGATGTGGAGGGGCTGGGGGAGAGACAGGGGTTAGGTCTGATGTGGAGGGGCTGGGGGAGAGACAGGGGTTAGGTCTGATGTGGAGGGGCTGGGGGAGAGACAGGGGTTAGGTCTGATGTGGAGGGGCTGGGGGAGAGACAGGGGTTAGGTCTGATGGAGGGTCTGGGGGAGAGACAGGGGTTAGGTCTGATGTGGAGTGGCTGGGGGTAACAGACAGGTTAGGTCCGTTCGGCTATTTGAATATTAAAATAACTGTGCCCACCCCTAACACAGATTCTTCCAAGTCCTGAAATAAAAAAGCATGTTGAATTGAGATTCTCCATAGAAAGTGCTTCCTAGTCCAAGACCAGGCTTAATATGTGCCTGGGAAACTGTCACTAGAGTCAGTAGGGTTCAAGGACCGCAGAGCAACATACCTTGGCATCTTTGTTGGGGCTCATTCCGTTGTTGTGACTGGTAAAGAGAGGAGAGAGAACTCAACGGACATACATATATATATATTTTTTTTACCTTTGACCTTTCAGCCTTTTGATCTTATGTTGATGTAACCCTGAAGCAAATGACATTCCACCCTTGTTTTTCACAGAAGACATGGCTGCCATGTCAAGGCTGCCATGGAGGACTCATGTCCATGCCTTTGATTAATCGCTCATCGCTACGGCGATGCACGTGAAGTGAGCATCATCACTCCCACAGTCATGATGACATCACTGCTAACTACCTAAGTAATCCACACACATGATTTAACCATTATGATTCAGTGAGCATGACGAATGGTAAGAAGGGGACGTCAGGCTGACTGTTTTATAATTAAGCCTTCTCTCCGTGACATTTAACATTACTCATTCACAACGCTTTATTGCTGCTGTGATGTAAAAAGGTCACCGGCTGAAAGAGCAGAGTAGTGCGCGCACACACACACAGAGAGAGAGAGATCTAGAACTTCTTGCAGCAGACAGCACAGCGTGGACAGAGAACTGTGTGTGATAACCAGTGTGCTCCTCTCCCAGCACACAGAAGAGATAAAGGCAAGCCTGGAGGAGGATACAAACCAGAGGATACTACAGACTGTGTGAGGGCCTCTGATATTAATCTAGTCAATTATCAGATCACATTTGATTTTTCACATGCGCTGAAAACAACACGTGTAGACTTTACCGTGAAATGCTTACTTACCAGCCCGTTCCCAACAATGCAAAGAAAATAGTGTCTGTCTCTCTCTCTCTCTCTGTGTGTGTGTGTATGTCACGGTTATCATACTGAGATGAGTCTTACAACAGGAAACAGATATGTATACATCAACAGCTTGAGATTAGTCAATCACTGATCAGTGCCCATCCCAAACATTTAGTAACAAAACATTCCCTTTAAAAAACATGTTCAAATATTTATCTATTAGTTACTTTGGGGGGGGGGGGGTGTACTTACTCCTGGAGTTTGTTGGCTCCTGGGAAATAAGAGACAGAACATGAGTCATTATGATGTATAAGGAGTATATTAAACAGTGTGTGTGTGTGTGTGTGTGTGTGTACAGTGAACGCACCCCGGTTCATCATGGTCCTCCTGGAGTAACGGCGGCTGGGCCTCCTCTCAAACGATGCTGACCTCCTGGCTTTGTTGCCCTTGGTGGTCTGGTACTCAGTCTTCCCACTGAGGACAACAGGGTAATATTCATTAGCGTACAATGTAGAAAAACAGTTTGCTTACGGGAAACGAAAACAAGCATTTCCTATTGGACAAGGTAGGCCCCCCCCCCCATTTCGGGCCTGTTTGATTCTGTTTCGTTCCTGAATACAACCCAGAACAACAGACAGGAAGGAGGGGGAATGAGAGCGAAACCAAACAACCCACCACCAGGCAGGGGACAATCAGGCAGTGAGTCTGCCCAGTGAAGCCTGAACACAGGCAGGCAGGGAGAGGGAGAGCCTCCCTGGCAATCAGACCACCAGGACTGATTCACATACTGACTGGAACTTTTGTTGGGGCTCAGGAGCAACACTGGGAAACCGTTTTGCAAATGACTTGAACATATAGAAAATCCTTAGCTAGATCTGGGCTGAAGGGAAAGCTTGTATTCAAACAGACAAGCCTTGGAAAATATGCAAATGTGGTAGTTTCAAGGAGAACAAGAGGGGGGTAATTGGAGTCAAGTTTGTGGAGGAGACACTTCAGCTGGAATATAAAGAAGATCACATGAAAACACAAAAGGCAAGGAGATTCCTTCATCTCTGGTAACGGTTGAGGTTTTACTAGTCCGCCACACGGTCAGGATGGAAACACGCCTGGCCCTATGGAATATAGCCAAGAACTTGAGTATAGTAGCCACTGCTGGGCTACTTCAGAGGAAAAAGAGACGTGGAGGGTGCTGTGTACCGTTCTGTATCTCCTCCCATCCTTCACCCCCAGTCCCCAGCTCCCCCTCATAACCCCCCAGGGTGGCCTTCAATGCTCAACCCCCCTGGACAAGCTGTTGTGACACGGGACTGACCCCTGCTGAACTCTGTGGTCATCCAACCAGAAACACGCCATCTTAAAACAACAAGGCCCCAAAGAGAGCATGAAGCTGCTGTTTTAGCAGTCTGTTGTTTACACTGCAGCAAGACAAGCTATTTTTACACAACGGGACAAGTTGAAAGTTGTAACGAGTTTCATTAGGCACAGTTAGCTGAATGTGAGCCCATGGTCAGTTAAATCCTATTAAAATTATAATCTGTGGATTTGTCTAATGTGCACATTTTTTGAGTTTTACAATAATGAACTGGGGATTGAATTGTATAGGGGCATTGTGTAGAGACTTGTGCAGAGTGGAGTGAATAATGAGTGTTAAGTGTAGCAGTACTGTCATCAACCATATCAGACTGACATGGTTGGTGAGGAGTAATATGCAGATGGTAGTATACTGCAGTGTGTAGTGTACACATGCTGCTCAATAGCTACCTGTAGCGGAAGCGTGACCCCATGCGGATGAACCCGGAGCGCGCTGAGCCCTTCTGGACCGGGCCGCGGAGCCGGAAGAAAGCATGGTGTTCCACAGCACACTTCCACAGGTGCTTACAGGCCTTGGGGTGGTCCATACGGAACACAAACGTGTGCTGCTGCTCTTTACCCTGAGACGGAGAGAGACAGACAAGAACATCCCCTGTATTATAAAGAACAGGGGACAGAGAGGGAACACGTATACATGAAACAGTACAATGACTAAAAAGTGGTTAGGACGTTTTTGGGGCTTTGGGTCCTGGGCTCTAGAAACTAGACCAGAGACATGATCTAATAGGTTATTATGGATCCAGAGACATGCTAATTAAACCAGTTAAGACTTAGTACAATGTAATATACTGAGTGTACGAAACATTAGGAACACCTGCTTGTCCCATGACACAGACTGACCAGGTGAATCTAGGTGAAAGCTATGATCCCTTATTGATGTCACTTGTTAAAGCCACTTCAACCAGTCAGTGTAGATGAAGGGGAGGAGGCAGATTAAAGAAGGATTTTTAAGCCTTGAGACATGGATTGTGTATGTGTGCCATTCAGAAGGAGAATGGGCAAGACAAAGGATTTAAGTGCTTTTGAACGGGGTGCCAGGCGCACCAATGTGTCAAGAACTGCAACGCTGCTGAATTTTTCATGCTCAACAGTTCCCCGAATGTTTCAAGAATGGTCCACCACTCAAAGAACATCTAGCCAACTTGACACAACTGTGGGAAGCATTGGAGTCAGCTTTCGACACCTTGTAGAGTCCATTACCCAACAAATTGAGGCTATTCTGAGGGCAAAAGGGAGGGTGTAACTCAATATTAGGAAGGAGGTTAGTGTATATTTCTCTTAAAATTCAGATGAAAATATACACTTCCAGTCAAAAGTTTTAGAACCCCTACTCATTCAAGGGTTTTTCTTTTTACTAGATGGTTTGGGATAAGTTGAACCGCAAAGTGAAGGAAAAGCAGCCAACAAGTGCTCAGCATATGTGGGAACTCCTTCAAGACTGTTGGAAAAGCATTCCAGGTGAAGGTGGTTGAGAGAATGCCAAGAGTGTGCAAAGCTGTCAAGGCAAAGGGTGGCTATTTGAATAATCTCAAATATATTTTGATTTGTTTAACACTTTTTTGGTTACAACATGATTCCAAATGTGTTATTTTATAGTTTTGATGTCTTCACTATTATTCTACAATGTAGAAAACAGGAAAAATAAAGAAAAACATTTGAATGAGCAGGTGTTCTAAAACTTTTGACCGGTAGTGTACAACAATCCTATACCCCAGTTTCCTAGCTCAAATTATAGCCAAGCACAGACAGAGCGCGTCCGCGCACGAGAATTGACTGCTTCATTTCATCAACTTGCTCATTATTGCAATTTACCATCAGACCTCGATGAGGCAAATTAAATCCCTTCTCGTGTCCTATTCGGTTATGCCAGCGTAGCGATTTTCTCAGCAGTGCTCTGTCCTGCTGCTAGACAGCCTGCTCAGTACACTACAATCAGTCTGTCCAGTGCTCGGCTAACAGTGCTTAATTAATTCGGACACAAGAGCACAGTACAGAGATACAAAGAGAACACCACACATTCACATGTAGGATTAGAGTAGAAGAATTCGGGGAACTTCCAATAAATTCCCTGGGTTTTTCAGAAATGCTGGTTTGAGGATTCCAGATTTCCTGCTTATTCTCCCCTATTCCGGGAACAACCAACCGGGATTTCAACCCTAGGCAGGATTAAGACTTCAACAAAGACACCAGGAGAGGACAACCAGAATACCTTTGAGTGTGCACACACAGACCCCCCATATACACACATACCCCCCCCACACACACACGATTAGTAAAATGTCCCAAAGTCAAGACCCTGGCCACATTCCGATGGTGCAACATAGTCCACATTCCAAGTGGTCACCTGTCAGACTGGCTGAGCAACAGTCCAGAGTAGCTTCATAAATCATGACTTTAATTAGTCTACTCCAGGGGTTAGGCAACTAGGTTCAGCTGCAGGCCAATTTTAGTTTGAGCGAATGGTGGGGGGGCCGGAAAATGAGAATAATTTGTACACTGCAAATTGACCACAACTAAGCCCAAAAAGAGATTGTATTTGAAAAATAAATGATATACCTCGATTACATTGAGACACAATAGAGTCTATTTGATTTATTTTGTGGGAATACTTAACAGACGTCCTAAATTAAACTCATTCTTAACATAATTCCTGTTGCCAATCCCTGGTCTACTCTGTCCCATTACACAACTATATGTCTGGTCTCCCTTCCTTCCTCCCTCCCTGCCCAGTCTCCCTCCCTCCCTGCCCACCCAGTCACCCTCCCTCCCTGCCCACCCAGTCACCCTCCCTCCCTGCCCACCCAGTCACCCTCCCTCCCTGCCCACCCAGTCACCCTCCCTCCCTGCCCACCCAGTCACCCTCCCTGCCTGCCCACCCAGTCACCCTCCCTCCCTGCCCACCCAGTCACCCTCCCTCCCTGCCCACCCAGTCACCCTCCCTGCCTGCCCACCCAGTCACCCTCCCTGCCTGCCCACCCAGTCACCCTCCCTGCCCAGTCTCCCTCCCTGCCCAGTCTCCCTCCCTGCCCAGTCTCCCTCCCTGCCCAGTCTCCCTCCCTGCCCAGTCTCCCTCCCTGCCCAGTCTCCCTCCCTGCCCAGTCTCCCTCCCTGCCCAGTCTCCCTCCCTGCCCAGTCTCCCTCCCTCCCCAGTCTCCCTCCCTCCCCAGTCTCCCTCCCTCCCCCAGTCTCCCTCCCTCCCCCAGTCTCCCTCCCTCCCCCAGTCTCCCTCCCTCCCCCAGTCTCCCTCCCTCCCCCAGTCTCCCTTCCTCCCCCAGTCTCCCTTCCTCCCCCAGTCTCCCTTCCTCCCCCAGTCTCCCTTCCTCCCCAGTCTCCCTTCCTCCCCAGTCTCCCTTCCTCCCCAGTCTCCCTTCCTCCCCAGTCTCCCTTCCTGCCCAGTCTCCCTTCCTCCCCAGTCTCCATCCCTGCCCAGTCTCCCTTCCTCCCCAGTCTCCCTTCCTCCCCACCTGCCCTTTTTTTGTGGCAACAGGTCACAAATCTTGCTGCTGTGTGGCATTTCACCCAGTAGATGAGTTTTATCAAAATTGGGTTTGTTTTCAAATTCTTTGTGGGTCTGTGCAATCTGAGGGAAATATGTCTCTCTAATATGGTCATACATTTGGCAGGAGGTTAGGAAGTGCAGCTCAGTTTCCACCTAATTTTGTGGGCAGTGTGCATATCCTTTTAGGTGGTTGTAGAATTTAACGTCTTTCCTGGATTTTGATGATTATCGGCCTAATTCTGCTCTGCATGCATTATTTGGTGTTTTACGTTGTACACGGGGGATATTTTTGCAGAATTCTGCATAGAGTCTCAATCAATTGGGTGTTTTCCCCAGACCTCACAACCATGAAGTGCAATGGGTTCGATAACTGATTCACGTATTTTTTTGTTGTTCGAATTTTATGTTCCTTTTGATGGCATAGAATGCGCTTCTTGTCTTGTCTCTCAGCTCGTTCAGAGCTTTGTGGAAGTTACCTGTGGTGCTGATGTTTAGGCCGAGGTACGTACCATTTGTGTGCGCTCTAGGGCAACAGTGACTAGATGGAATTTGTATTCATGGTACTGGCGACAGGACCTTTTTTGGAATACCATTATTTTTGTCTTACTGAGATTGACTGTCAGGGCCCAGGTCTGACAGAATCTGTGCCGAAGATCTAGGTGCTGCTGTAAGCCCTCCTTGGTTGGTGACAGAAGCACCAGATCATCAGCAAACAGTAGACATTTGGCGTCAGATTCTAGTAGTGTGAAGCCGCGTGCTGCATACTGTTCTAGTGCCCTCGCCAATTTGTTGAAGAGGGTGGGGCTTAAGCTGCATTGCCCCACGGCCTGTGTAAAGAAATGTGTGTATGCCAATTTGAACCGCACACTTGTTTGTGTACATGGATTTAATCATGTTGTATGTTTTTTCCCCAAACACCACTTTCCATCAATTTGTATAGGAGACCCTCATGCCAAATTGAGTCGAAGTTTTTTTTTAAATCAACAAAGCATGAGCAGACTTCGCCTTTGGTTTGTTTGTTTGTCCATTAGGGTGTGCAGGGTGAATACATGCTCTGATGTATGGTAATTTGGTAAAAAGCCAATTTGACATTTGATCAGTACATTGTTTTCATTGAGGAAATGTACGAGTCTGCTGTTAATGATAATGCAGAGTATTTTCCCAAGGTTGCTGTTGATGCATATCCCACGGTAGTTATTGGGGTCAAATTTGTCTCCTCTTTTGTGGATTTGGGTGATCAGTCCTTGGTTCCAAATATTGGGGAAGATGCCAGAGCTAAGGATGATGTTAAAGAGTAAGTATATCCAATTGGAATTTGTTGTCTGTATATTTCATAATTTCATGTTTGGTTTGGAGGGTTTGTATTTTGTCCTGTAGTTCATTCAATGTAATTTGTGAATCCAGTGGGTTCTTATAGTCCTTAATAGTTGATTCTAAGATTTGTATTTGATCATGTCTATGTTTTCACTGTTTGTTCTTGGTTATAGGGCCAAAAAAGATAACTGTGTTGTTGTTTGTTTAGCGTTTTCCAATTTTTCCTGAAGTGGTTAGATTCTATGGATTCTTCAATTACATTGAGCCGATTTCTGATTGTCTTCGGCTCACTCACTTACAAGTAGGGACCATGGCTACCCCAGTGTGTGTGTGTGTGTGTGTGTGTCAGAGAAGGGACCATGGCTTCCCCAGTGTGTGTGTATGTGTGTGTGTGTGTGTGTGTCAGAGTAGGGACCATGGCTACCCCAATGTGTGTGTGTGTGTGTGTGTGTGTGTGTGTGTGTGTGTGTGTGTGTGTGTGTGTGTGTGTGTCAGAGAAGGGACCATGGCTTCCCCAGTGTAGAGTAGGGTTGGTTAATTACCTCTTCTGTCTCCTGAGCCTCTTCTCCATCCTCCTCCACCACCACCAGGGTCAGCTTGCTCTTCTTAAAGTCTAGACGGGTGATCTTGGGCCTGGGAGACACACACACACACAGGTGTTTCAGATGCAACGGGTGGAAGGTGTTTTCCAGTTGTTCTGTTAAAAACAAGGATGTGCCTTACTATCTATTGACACAGGGCTTTGTCCATTGGAAAGTGAGCGCAGCAGCAGAGTTGGGAGCTTAAATGTGTTCTTACCAGAAGAACAGGCCTATCTTGGTCTCTCCCTCAAACACCAGCACTCCAGTGGGAGTCAGTCCTAACTGGTACTCATTACCATCTCGAGCCTGGAAGGAAAAGAGGACACAAATCAAATCAAGTTTATTTGATATAGCCCTTCGTACATCAGCTGATATTTCGAAGTGCTGTACAGAAACCCAGCCTTAAACACCAAACAGCAAGCAATGCAGGTGTAGAAGCACGGTGGCTAGGAAAAACTCCCTAGAAAGGCCAGACACACCCATTCAGCGCAGTGTTCCTGTTAATGTTTGTCATCGTCCTTAAAATCGTCACTAGCTCTCTGCGTTTCCCTTTTACATTCACGTCATTTAGCAGACGCTCTTATCCAGTACGAATAACAGTAGTAAGTATATACATTTTCATACTGGTCCCCCGTGGGAATCAAACCCACAACCCTGGCGTTGAAAGTGCCATGCTCTACCACGTGAGACACAGGACCAGTACAGCACGTTCTGTTCTCCTCACCTTGACCATGTGCATGTCCACCCCATACATCTCCAGCCACTTGGCCTTGTTCAGGTAGTTAATCTCTGCCTGCGACGGCATCTGGCCCCTGGGACGGAGCAGAGGGAGAAAATACAGGTATGAACAGGAGATGGGGTGTGTGTGTGTGTCTCTGTATGTATGCATGTGTATGTGTGTGATATGTGTCTCTATGTATGCATGTGTGTGTGTGTGTGTGTGTGTGTGTGTGTGTGTGTGTGTGTGTGAGAGAGAGACAAGGTCACATACAAAGAATGCTGACTCTTGAGATGAACCCCGACTGATGATTCTAAATCTTAAAAAGGTGACATTAAAATCTCACCCATGAGGAAGTCATACAACACAGGAAGCCCATGCATGTGGCCAGGGTTAAAACACAGACAATGACAATATTGATCCTCTGTAGTACATGAGTCAACGTAACCTCTGGTCAACCCCGGTCCACACCGACACATGCTTTAAATCAAGTTCTAAAAATAACTGTACTTAACCCGGCCTGGGAACACCCCCAGCTTGAGTACATCAAGGGTGATCAAATAATATAGGTATCCTAAAGCCCATGGGGAGCATACAGCAGGTAATCCAAGGAGCGTTTAACTAGGTAGGTGATTAACCAACTACTGGCACCCAAACGCCTGGCTGTAACGCCTGGCTGTAACGCCTGGCTGTAACGCCTGGCTGTAACGCCTGGCTGTAACGCCTGGCTGTAACGCCTGGCTGTAACGCCTGGCTGTAACGCCTGGCTGTAACGCCTGGCTGTAACGCCTGGCTGTAACGCCTGGCTGTAACCATTGTAACATAAAGGCTGTATAAGATGGGCAATATAACCTCTAGACATTGGTAACACTTTACACTAGCTTTCATTAAAACGTTACCTTGTAAATGATCTATCAATGGTGATCCCATAAAGTGTTACTCAGACATGTGATATCATTGTTTTACCTGCACTCCTTCCAGGTGTTGAAGATGGCCAGCTCCATGGCCTCCGTCTGCTCTGGCATGAAGCGGAACTCAGACACCATGTCCAGAGCATGCTCCCCAGGGTCACAGTCTCCCAGCTCAGCTGGAACACAACCATAGACATGAGTTCTTGAATAAAATCTAATTTTATTTATCACATGCGTTGAATACAACAGGTATAGATAGACCTTACTGTGAAAAGCTTACTTACAAGCCCTTAACCAACAGTGCAGTTCAAGAAATAGACCTCATCCCTATAGGCTCTCATCATCTATCAGGCCTACCACTGTTTTGTCATCTTAATGATGGTGTTGGTGTCGTGCTTGACCACGCAGTCGTGGGTGAACAGGGAGTACAGGAGGGGACTAAGCACGCACCCCTGAGGGGAACCGGTGTTGAGGATCAGCGTGGCAGATGTGTTGTTGCCTAGCCTTACCACCTGGGGGTGGACCGTCACGAAGTCCAGGATTCAGTTGCAGAGGGATGTGTTAAGTCCCAGGGTCCTTAGCTTAGTGATGAGCTTTGTGGGCACTACGGTTTTGAACACTGAGGTTACCTTCACATTCTTGGGAACAGGGACTATGGTGGTCTGCTTGAAACATGTGGGTATTACAGACTCTGGAAAGGTTGAAAATGCCAGTGAAGACACTTGCCAGTTGGTTTGTGCATGCTCTGAATACACGCCCTGGTAATCCGTCTGGCCCCAGGGCCTTGTGAATGTTGACCTGTTTAAAGGATCTTGCTTACATCAGCTACGAGGGAGCGTGATCACACAGCCGTCCGGAACAGATGGTGCTCTCATGCATGCTTCAGTGTTATTTGCCTCAAAACGAGCATAAAAATATATTAAACTCGTCTGGAAGGCTCGTGTCACTGGGAAGCTCGCGGCTGCATTTCCCTTTGTAGTCCATAACAGTTTGCAAGCCCTGCCACATCCGATGAACGCCGGTGTAGTTGGATTCAATCTTAGTCCTTTATTGATGCTTTTCCTGTTTGATGGTTCATGTGAGGGCATAGCGGGATTTCTTATAAGCGTCCGTATTAGTGTCCTGCTCCTTGAAAGTGGCAGCTCTATCTTTTAGCTCGATGCAGATGTTGCCTGTAATCCATGGCTTCTGGTTGGGATATGTACGTACGGTCATTGTGTGGACGACATCCTCAATGCACTTGTTGATTAAGCCGGCGACTGAGGTGGTATACTCAACGCACTTGGATGAATCACGGAACATATTCCAGTCTGTGCTAGCAAAACAGTCCTGTAGCGTAGCATCCGTGTCATCGGACCAATTCTGTATTGAGCAAATCACTGGTACTTCCTGCTTTAGTTTTTGCTTGTAGGCAGGAATCAGGAGGATAGAGTTATGGCCAGATTTGCCAAATGGAGGGCGGGCGAGAGCTTTGTATGCGTCTCTGTGTGGAGTAAAGGTGGCCTAGAATTTTTGTTCCTCTGGTTGCACGTGACATGCTGGTAGAAATTAGGTTAAACAGATTTAAGTTTGCCTGCATTAAAGTCCCCGGCCATTAGGAGCGCTGCTTCTAGATGAGCATTTTCTTGTTTGCTTATGGCCTTATACAGCTCGTTGAGTGCGGTCTTAGTGCCAGCATCAGTTTGTGGTGGTATATAGACAGATACGAATAATATAGATGAGAACTCTTGGTAGATCGTGTGGTCTACAGCTTATCGTGAGGTACTCTACCTCAGGCGAGCAATACCTCGTGACTTCTTTAACATTAGACATCGCGCACCATCAGTTATTATTGACAAATAGACACACACCCCCTTGCCCCTCGTCGTAGCTACTCTGTCCTGGCGATTTACACAGAAAAACCAGCCAGCTCGCCTACGAATTCTAACAAGGCATCCCGACCTTCTCCCTTGCTAACTCCGCCTTTTTCTTCATGCGAATGACAGGGATTTGGACACGTTCTACGGAAAGCAGTATATCCTTCGCGTCAGACTCATTAAAGAAAAAAATCATTGTCCAGTTTGAGGTGAGTAATCGCTGTTCTGATGGCCAGAAGCTCATTTCACTCATAAGAGATGGTAGCAGCAACTTTATGTACATAAAATAGGTTACAAACAATGCAAAAAAACGAACAATAGCACAGTTGGTTAGGAACGGCAGGCATCCCGTCCGGCGCCATTATATATCAATGTTAAGGCAATTTGCTATCTGGGGTCTGGGCTTGTTTTGCAATAAAAGTGAAGCTAACCTGTGGGCATGTATTGTTCTATCCCCATGATTATGGTCCCTGACTAAGGATCTATAGATTACCTGCTAGCTATTCATGAAATTTGTACATTTTGAATAAATTCCTTTAAATGGTTGCTCCCACCTTACCACCTTAAATTCCTAAAACCCACTGGGACACGAACATTCAAATACATCACATTCAAGCCGAGCAACAGACCTCCAATGACGCCTCACTCTCCTCCTTCCCTAAATAGCAGCATGCAGATAACGTCTGACTCTGCAGGCTGGGGGATAAATAGGGTGTCACCGTGACTCTGCAGGCCGGGGGATAAATAGGGCGGCAGTGTGACTCTGCAGGCTGGGGGATAAATAGGGCGGCAGTGTGACTCTGCAGGCTGGGGGATAAATAGGGCGGCAGTGTGACTCTGCAGGCTGGGGGATAAATAGGGTGTCACCGTGACTCTGCAGGCCGGGGGATAAATAGGGCGGCAGTGTGACTCTGCAGGCTGGGGGATAAATAGGGCGGCAGTGTGACTCTGCAGGCTGGGGGATAAATAGGGTGTCACCGTGACTCTGCAGGCTGGGGGATAAATAGGGCGGCAGTGTGACTCTGCAGGCCGGGGGATAAATAGGGCGGCAGTGTGACTCTGCAGGCTGGGGGATAAATAGGGCGGCAGTGTGACTCTGCAGGCTGGGGGATAAATAGGGCGGCAGTGTGACTCTGCAGGCTGGGGGATAAATAGGGCGGCAGTGTGACTCTGCAGGCTGGGGGATAAATAGGGCGGCAGTGTGACTCTGCAGGCTGGGGGATAAATAGGGCGGCAGTGTGACTCTGCAGGCTGGGGGATAAATAGGGTGTCACCGTGACTCTGCAGGCTGGGGGATAAATAGGGCGGCAGTGTGACTCTGCAGGCTGGGGGATAAATAGGGCGGCAGTGTGACTCTGCAGGCTGGGGGATAAATAGGGTGTCACCGTGACTCTGCAGGCTGGGGGATAAATAGGGCGGCAGTGTGACTCTGCAGGCCGGGGGATAAATAGGGCGGCAGTGTGACTCTGCAGGCTGGGGGATAAATAGGGCGGCAGTGTGACTCTGCAGGCTGGGGGATAAATAGGGCGGCAGTGTGACTCTGCAGGCTGGGGGATAAATAGGGCGGCAGTGTGACTCTGCAGGCTGGGGGATAAATAGGGCGGCAGTGTGACTCTGCAGGCTGGGGGATAAATAGGGCGGCAGTGTGACTCTGCAGGCTGGGGGATAAATAGGGCGGCAGTGTGACTCTGCAGGCTGGGGGATAAATAGGGCGGCAGTGTGACTCTGCAGGCTGGGGGATAAATAGGGCGGCAGTGTGACTCTGCAGGCTGGGGGATAAATAGGGCGGCAGTGTGACTCTGCAGGCTGGGGGATAAATAGGGCGGCAGTGTGACTCTGCAGGCTGGGGGATAAATAGGGCGGCAGTGTGACTCTGCAGGCTGGGGGATAAATAGGGCGGCAGTGTGACTCTGCAGGCTGGGGGATAAATAGGGCGGCAGTGTGACTCTGCAGGCTGGGGGATAAATAGGGCGGCAGTGTGACTCTGCAGGCTGGGGGATAAATAGGGCGGCAGTGTGACTGCAGGCTGGGGGATAAATAGGGTGTCACCATGTTATCTGGGTGGGGGAAGTGAGGAGAGACTCCGTTATCAGTGATGTGCTCCAGGACTATAGACAGACACCCAGCCTGGCTGCCAAACAGAGGGGAATCTAGCTACGGACTGGACATTCAGTTGTTGTTACATTCCAACCTGAGACATCGTTTGACTCACTGGCCATTTGGCTAGCAGAACAGAATACAGTCTGAAGAATAAGAGCTGAAACACTATTCTACACTACTCTATTCTACCTACAAAAAAGTGTATATGACCGTGAGTGTGACCTTTTAAGTGTGACTGTTTTGTTTAGGAAGGGCCATTCTGAGTTCTGGCTAACAATAATTGAGAAAAATAGTGGTTTTGCTGTATGTGAAAATTGGCTATGTTGCGCTGTGGAGGATTTCTATGAGAAGGGGAGGGAGTGAGATCGAGAGACAGAGGGAGTGTGTGAGTGAGAGAGATCGAAGGAACGAGGGTGAGGGCTGGATTAGGAGGCATTTGTAGAGAGCTGGGCACTAACGAGCTGGCATTTACCCCACAGAGGAGCTGGAAGAGCGGGAGGGAGAGAGAGAGAGAGAGGGAGGGGCGCTCGCTTCCTTTCAGAACAACCCTGGAGTGCTCATTTTCAGTTGAAACACTCAGCAAGGACTGCAGCCTCAGCATTTCTCCCACCCTTTGGAAAGACAGTTCTGGAATGTGGGTACAGGGCTATCTTCCATTTTCCTTGAATACTCCACCATGTTAACAGGCTCTGAATACTACTGGGGTGCTGTGGGCTCTCCCTTCTGACAGATTAGATTCCACCCCCTCAGAAAAGTGCAACTCCGTGGATCTCATTCAAGAAGAGTGACAACCACAGCAAGACATTAGACCATCCTAGCTAGTTCTTACCTTGTAACGAGAAGGCTGCCAGTTCCACTGCTGTGTCCAAAGGGCATTCTAACCTGTGATACGAGGAGGAGAGTGGACAATAGATTACAGCTGTCTGGATGCTGTTGCTTTCAACATGGAGGTACAGTACGCTCTAGGCAAGGAGACTGTCTGTTAGACCAGGGAACTGCAGAGGTAATACAGTGGATCTAACAGCCTGTATCTCTCTCCAGAGATCACACACAACCCTGTGTTATAGGATCACCACACACACACAACCCTGTGTTATAGGATCACCACACACACACACACACACACAACCCTGTGTTATAGGATCACCACACACACACACACACACACACACCCCTGTGTTATAGGATCACCACACACACACACACACAACCCTGTGTTATAGGATCACCACACTCACACCCCTGTGTTATAGGATCACCACACACACACACACACAACCCTGTGTTATAGGATCACCACACTCACAACCCTGTGTTATAGGATCACCACACACACACACACACAACCCTGTGTTATAGGATCACCACACACACACACACAACCCTGTGTTATAGGATCACCACACACACACAACCCTGTGTTATAGGATCACCACACACACACACACAACCCTGTGTTATAGGATCACCACACACACACAACCCTGTGTTATAGGATCACCACACACACACACACACACACAACCCTGTGTTATAGGATCACCACACACACACACACACAACCCTGTGTTATAGGATCACCACACACACACACACACAACCCTGTGTTATAGGATCACCACACACACACACACACACAACCCTGTGTTATAGGATCACCACACACACACACACACAACCCTGTGTTATAGGATCACCACACACACACACACACAACCCTGTGTTATAGGATCACCACACACACACACACACACAACCCTGTGTTATAGGATCACCACACACACACACACAACCCTGTGTTATAGGATCACCACACACACACACACAACCCTGTGTTATAGGATCACCACACACACACAACCCTGTGTTATAGGATCACCACACACACACAACCCTGTGTTATAGGATCACCACACACACACAACCCTGTGTTATAGGATCACCACACACACACAACCCTGTGTTATAGGATCACCACACACACACACACACACAACCCTGTGTTATAGGATCACCACACAGACACACACACACAACCCTGTGTTATAGGATCACCACACAGACACACACACACACACACAACCCTGTGTTATAGGATCACCACACAGACATAACATGAACACTAATCCCATGTATCGAAAACAGATATTAATATTCACACTACTTATGGATGCAAATAATTCCATTCCCCAACATCAAGTGTGTAATCCACTACTGTAGCTAAACCTCTTAGCATCTGTACCATGATGCAACAAAACAGATGTAGCCAAAATGAAATGATGTACTTAGCCTGCAGACATCAAATATGTTAAATATAATGAAGCACATGACCACATGAACTATACACTGATCTAATTTACTGTACATCTAATCTACTATAGGAAGAGGACAACTGTTGAGTGGAGGGTTACTTACTTGCCACTGAGGAGGTCTTGCTTTAGTTGTAATACAAATAGATATCTGAAGGAACAAGAAGGTCAAAAGTCCAGATAACTGACCAATCAATCCAATGTTCATCAACATAAATGTTCTAAAAACAACTGGTTGATTGAATACTAATAACACGACGACGACGACAAGCTGACCTGGTCAACTCCTCATGCAGGTTGTTGGGTTCTGAGGAGTAGAACTTAACCCTCATGTGAAGGCAGTATGGAGGTCCGACTGCACAGAGAAATAGGGGAAGGAGGAAAGAGATAAAAGGAAAATAACTCGAGGTGTGAAAGTTGGAATGCCAGTAATGAAATCAATCAATTTCTGGCTGTTACATGAAAGCACCAGTTTTTCCATCTGTTATCAGTTTATCCATTCTACATCTCTAGGTGTCCATTGGTACAGAAGGAGACAGTAGAATAAAATATAGGTTGTGCATCTCCAGTGACTGTTAGGTAAAGAAGAGATACTTACTTTTGACTTGTTTTTTGATGCTTTTTGTAATGTCAAGCCAATGCTGCGAAAGATGAAAAATACTTCTATGAGGCATGAACAATGTAAGAAGTAGAGGCTGGGGTTTAGGAGAGAGAGTGCGGTTCCCTCATCGTGCTGATGAGGGAACCGAAGGTCTCTGCCACAGCCCTCTTTCACATTCCTCTCTCTCCCTCTCTCTCTCCTCTCCCTCCTTCCATGCCCTTCACACCATATCAGCATGACCCAGCTGCTGGATCTCTGACTGAGGCACTTCAAAATAACTTTCTGAAAAGAACGAGACTTGAACTTCCCATAAAACCCTACATTAGAAAACCAAAAGTACGTAAACTGAACAATGTTATTCAAATCACTATTCCAGAGAAGAGCAATTCCAGTTGAGAGTGGATAAATCTAACCAAAACAAACCCCTTCCAAATGTCTAGTCAGAACAAGGGTGGGTTGTAATTGGTTGTCTGTTCTTACTGGTACTTGTGCAGAGTCCATGAAGCGTAGTCCGAAGTAGTCCTTCTCTACGATGTCCAGATGGTACATGATCTGGTCAAACAGCTCCTCACCATTGGCTTTTTTCTGACAGGACAGAGAGAGGTCAGAGGTCACATCACACAGTCATTAGTCTGGAAGCAATGTCATCAACCTAATCAATCATTCATTCAACAGACTAGGTCAAGACTTTTCACTGGGTTCTCTTTAGTATCTTGATAACTGTTTAATAATTCAATTATTTGTAAACTGTTGCTAAATGGTATTCATTATGGTCAACAATACAAATAGAATGAGCTATTGTAGTGAAGTTTCACTGAGGCACCACTGGTGGAAAAGAGAAAACATGGATCTGTTTTAGGTGTTTGGTACTCTTCCCTGATATTCCATTCCCCAGACCTGGTGTTGATTTCATTGCCTCTGACTAAAAAACACCAGAAAGAGAGACAAGCACTAAGTAGAACACGCCATTATTTTTCTGGCTTCACCCATTTTAAAAACCAGGCACATTGCCATGCTCAGAATCAGACAGAGAGCTAGCCAGTGCTACTCCTGTTTGTAGCCTGCTGCGGTACTAGGCAGTTCACTACACGGCGGAGCCAACTTTAAAACAGCTGGAAGGAAGGACAACCAAACGGGGGTTGCCATGAAACCTGTTCGAAGCCACCTGCACAGCAAGGGAGTGGCTGGCTCACGCCCCCAGCCTCTACTCAACAGCCTGACTACGAAGCGCCCGGCCTGGAGCTCTGTCCTGTAGAGAGACATCTCTCAGCTAATGACTGATCCACAGTCAGCCTATTAAAACAAAACGCTCCCACTGACTACCCCTGTCCTCCCTCACTGGACCAGAGTGGAGAGATACAGCAAAAACAAAACCCGCAGGCTGGGTCGGTCACGCCACTGGGTTGGGTCGGTCACGCCACTGGGCCACGGGTTGGGCCGGTCACGCCACTGGGCCGCGGGTTGGGTCGGTCACGCCACTGGGCCGCGGGTTGGGCCGGTCATGCCACTGGGCCGGTCACGCCACTGGGCCGGTCACGCCACTGGGCCGCGGGTTGGGTCGGTCACGCCACTGGGCCGCGGGTTGGGTCGGTCATGCCACTGGGCCGCGGGTTGGGTCAGTCACGCCACTGGGCCGCGGGTTGGGTCAGTCACGCCACTGGGCCGCGGCTTTGAGCTCATTGTGTTCAAGGTGACTGAATGAACAAAGCTTATAGAAGGGGAGAACACAGCCCTTGCAGTGGATGGGAGAGTTCGTCATCCTTTAGAAGGTTTCTTTCCTGAACACAAGCAACTTATTACTCAGAGGAGACACTCCCAAGTGCTCAAACAAGGGTAACTCACCACACCAAAGACAGAAGTTAATCATAAAACGTTACCACATGCAGCAAAGCCTGCAACAGTATCGCTAAAACCTAACAAGCACATTACCGGTTGTGACACTGCTGTAGACATGGATAAACCACACAGCCACACACAAACACCCTGCAAGGGGAACAAACATTGACATTAGCAGTGAGGACACATGCCTGCCCTGCCCATCTCTAGTCCAGCATGCTATACAGGGGGTGTGGTCATGATGAGAGGAGAGGGATGGATGGTGCCATTGCACAGTTCTCAGTGTTAGCCCCAGCCTGCCGGATGCTCACGCAGGCCCCATGAAGTTGGCATAGCTCACAAAGGAGCCCCGCAGCCAGGGACAATGGCCACAAAGGAGCCCCGCAGCCAGGGACAAAGGCCACAAAGGAGCCCCGCGGCCAGGGACAATGGCCACAAAGGAGCCCCGCGGCCAGGGACAATGGCCACAAAGGAGCCCCGCGGCCAGGGACAATGGCCACAAAGGAGCCCCGCGGCCAGGGACGACGGCCACAAAGGAGCCCCGCGGCCAGGGACGACGGGCACAAAGGAGCCCCGCGGCCAGGGACGACGGGCACAAAGGAGCCCCGCGGCCAGGGACGACGGGCACAAAGCAGCCCCGCGGCCAGGGACGACGGGCACAAAGCAGCCCCGCGGCCAGGGACGACGGGCACAAAGGAGCCCCGCGGCCAGGGACAATGGCCACAAAGGAGCCCCGCGGCCAGGGACAATGGCCACAAAGGAGCCCCGCGGCCAGGGACAATGGCCACAAAGGAGCCCCGCAGCCAGGGACAATGGCCACAAAGGAGCCCCGCGGCCAGGGACAATGGCCACAAAGGAGCCCCGCGGCCAGGGACAATGGCCACAAAGGAGCCCTGCGGCCAGGGACAATGGCCACAAAGGAGCCCTGCGGCCAGGGACAATGGGCACAAAGCAGCCATTGTACGCTCCAGTGAACCACGGGCCTCGCTGACACACTGTTCACCAGAGGTTTCCAGCCTGCCCTGCCTGGAGACACAGTTACATTTATAAAGCTGCTCGCTGCATGCACATCAGAGAGCCACTGGGGCAGGACTGAGGGGAGGGGACAAGAAATATGTCAGCCTTCCTCCAAACATAGTCTTAAAGCTCCCTCCTTCAGACTGGAGTCCAGTAGGTGTCCGAGGAGAGGTGAATCATTAGGTTCTCCACTGTGCTAACTGCGTCAAGAGGGATGTCTGCAATTGCAGACGTGTAACTCTAGGAAAGCCTTTGGGTGGGCATACCCAAGCCTTCAACCATCTTGGTAAGGGAAATAAATATGCTACGCCACACAGTTTCTTTAAGAGTTATTCTGGACTATTGACTGACTAGCACTAAAACCTAACTCATTGTTAAATCAGAAATCATTAGGCCTAATTAGGTAACAACTTCAGTTTCTACTGACCAAGTGAGCTCAAGTCCCCGATGGTATCCTTACAGTGAAAAGGACTGGACAGTGAATATGCAAAGGTTTTTCTAAAATAAGTCGAATCATTCATGTTTTACAAATACCAACCTATCATTTAGTTACCAGCCCTATTGGTCAACATGTTTATTCACTCTGTTTAATCCCACTATTCCAGCTAGTCCCAAGTGTGGCTGCTGTAGCAGCATGCTAGTCAGACATCACACAGAATATGTAAACAAGGGGACAGCCCATTAGACCCAAAGCTGTCTCAGAACCCTAACATCAGGCCTTGATGATTAGAATCATTCAGTTATTGCCTGGGGAGCCCATCGACAGCCTAAACAGAACATCACACTAACCAAAGGGAAGAAGAACACACAACTAAAAAAACAGCAGTTGTGCTTTGCTGTGTAACACTTAAAGATGGAATTTGCAGTAGGTGGAAACAGCACCACGGCCACGCCACCATTGTTGTTGTTGCCGAGCTGACGTCGAGCAGCACGGTTAAGAAATACCAGTACACATTGTGCTCTTATATTGTGCGTGCAATGATGTCGGAAGGGAAAAACAGTGTTCCGTTGTGTACAGTAACTTATTTGTTGTTGAATATCACAGACGGACGTCATCAGGACTCTTAACGGTAGAGATACACAGCCACACTTCTCAATGTTCCTAAATGATACCTTCCCATGAAAATGAAGAAGCTATTAGAAAACTACCCACCGTTTCTCATGTCTGTAATAAAAGACTCATTCTGTCCTGCACAGCAGCATGAGAGACAGTACTGATGTGACTGAACAAAGATGTTTCCATTCAAGTTGAGAAACCAGGGGTGTATTCATTATGTCTCGCAACGAAAACCGTTTAAGAACCAAACAGAGCAGACGGAATGAAATGGAGGGACCTACCCGAATTTGTCCAATAGAAACTCTTGTTTTCATTTCAATTTTCCGTTTGTAGTAAACTTTGTTGCAAAACTATTTGCAACAGACAAAACGTTTTGCAACATAATCGGCGTAATGAATACACTCCTGAACTCCAAAAACTCTTCAGACAAACAGTGCACTATTCCATGTTGTAATAAGTCTCCACCAGCAATGCAATCAGAGGCATTGCAAAACAGAATTAACAAATGGAGAAGCACTGTAATAATTAAGCAATAAAGCACGAGGGGGTGTGGTATACATGTCCAATGTACCATGGCTAAGGACTGTTCTTACGCACGACACAATGCGAGTGCCTGGATATAGTCGTTAGCCGTGGTATATTGCCCAAATACCACAAACCCCTGAGGTGTCCTAATGCTATTATAAACATAATTAGAACAGTAAAAAAATAATAATAATAATCTGGTCATAACTGTGGTATAAGGTCTGTTATAAACTGGGTGATTGGAATGCTGTTCTAATTACATCGGTAACCAGAGTATAATAGCAATAAGGTACCTTGGGTGTTTGTGGTACATGGCCAATACACTATACCACGGCTAAGGGCTGTATCCAGGGAATCTGCGTTGCGTCCTGCATAAGAACAGCCCTTAGCTGTGGTATATTGGCCATACACCCTACCCCCTTGTGCCTTATTGCTTAAATATACCACATATGTCAGCCAATCAGCATTCAGGGCTCAAACCACCAGGTTTATAAATAGACCTATAGCATTACAGTGGAATACCAGAGTGGAATCAAAAGATCAGGTATTCAACTGGTTTGACAGCTGGAATGCCTTAGAAATTGTAACCCAGAGAAATAAAAGAGGACATTGAGGGACAAGAGCAAGTCTTCCCACTGGAGAAGAGTATCTCCGTTCTAGAGGTCGAACGATTATGATTTTTCAACGCCGATACCGATTATTGGAGGACCAAAAAAGCCGATACCGATTAAAAATCGGCCATTTCTTTAATTATATATTTATTTATAATAATGACAACAATAGTGAATGAACACTTATTTTAACTTAATATAATAAATACATCAATCAAATCAATTTAGCCTCAAATAAATACTGAAACATGTTCAATTAGGTTTAAATAATGCAAAAACAAAGTGTTGGAGAAAAAAGTAAAAGTGCAATATGTGCCATGTAAAAAAGCTAACTTTTAAGTTCCTTGCTCAAAACATGTGAAAGCTGGTGGTTCCTTTTAACATGAGTCTTCAATTTTCCCAGTTAAGAAGTTTTAGGTTGTAGTTATTATAGGACTATTTCTCTCTAGACCATTTGTATTTCATATACCTTTGACTATTGGATGTTCTTATAGGCACTTTAGTATTGCCAGTTAAGTCATAAACAGCTCAATGCTTGAAGCATTGCGAAGAGCTGCTAGCAAACGCACAAAAGTGCTGTTTGAATGAATGCTTACGAGCCTGCTGCTGACTACCACCGCTCAGTCAGACTGCTCTATCAAATAATAGACTTAATTATAACATAATAACACAGAAATACAAGCCGTAAGTTCATTAATATGGTCAAATCCGGAAACTATAATTTCGAAAATAAAAAGTTTATTCTTATGAATGCCATCTAACAGGTGGCATCCATAAGTCTAAATATTCCTGTTACATTGCACAACCTTCAATGTTATGTCACAATTACGTAAAATTCTGGCAAATTAGTTCGCAACGAGCCAGGCAGCCCAAACTGTTGCATATACCCTGACTCTGCGTGCAATGAACGTAAGAGAAGTGACACAATTTCCCTAGTTTAATATTGCCTGCTAACATGAATTTCTTTTAACTAAATATGCAGGTTCAAAAATATATACTTTTGTACTGATTTTAAGAAGGGCATTGATGTTTATGGTTAGGTACAGTCGTGCAACGATTATGTTTTTGTCGCAAATGCGCTTTTGTTAACTTCTTGAGAATACAGGGGGTGCTGTTTTCGCATTAGCATAATTTCCTCTACAGATTAAACTGCCTCTTATTCAATTATTGCTCTTACTATATGCATATAATTAATACCATTGGATAGAAAACAATCTATAATTTCTAAAACCGTTTCAATTTTGTCTCTAAGTGAAACAGAAGTCATTTGACAGCACTTTCCCTGACCAAGAAGAAGAATGCAAGATGTGTATGCTCGCTCCAACGCTCTGCCTATATATGGTCACGCCACCTATGACCCGAAACACACTTCATTCGTCTTCCTCTGGGTGTCAAGAGGACGTCAGAGGAGAATTTTTTTTTTTTATCTTGTACTGACGTGAAATAAGACCTATTTCTTTGGCGTGACCGACAACTTCCGGTTCTCTGAATCGCGCGATTTGTAGGTGTGATTGTCTTCTGTTTTGCTGCCGTTACGGATGAAAACTATCTCCGTCTCGAAGTTTGTTTGATACATGTGACCATATCATCTTAATGTATGTTTTTTCAATATAGTTTAATTAGATTATTTGAATTTTTTCGGGAGTTTTGCCGTGTTCCGTTCTGTGAGTTTTTTTTTACTTTGGCCAGTCGACCAGTACCTATGCTAAATGAAGAGGGAAAGTTGCCATTATGAATGGATTGAACGACTCATCGGGACTAAGGACACCTTGATCAACATTCTGATGAAAGATCAGCAATAGTAAGACCCAATTTACGATGTTATTTCATATATCTGTCGTGCATGTGAACTGGTCGGGGGCGCCCAGCTGGTTCTGGCTGGCGTGGCTATGCTAATTTAGCGCTACATTTTGTTTTCGCTATAAAACATTTAATAAATCTGAAATATTGTTTGGATTCACCAGACGTTGGGCTTTCAATATCTGTACGCTGTGTATTTTTTCTGAAATGTTTTAAGACAAGTAATTAGTTATATGACGTTGGTCTCTGTAATTGTTCTGGCTGCGTCGGCACTATTTCAGATTGCAGCTGCAATGTAGAACTGTGATTTATACCTGAAAAATTCACATTTTTCAAAAAAAAACTATGCTATACCATAAATATGTTATCAGACTGTCATCTTATGAAGTTGTTTCTTGGTTAGTGGCTATATATATATTTTTATTTAGTCGAATTAGTGATAGCTACTGACGCAGGAAAAAACTGTTGGAGTAAAAAAATGGTGTCTTTTGCTAACGTGTTTAGCTAATAGATTTACATAGTGTCTTCCCTGTAAAACATTATAAAAATCTGAAATGGTGGCTTTATTCACAGGATCTGTATCTTTCATTAGGTGTCTTGGACTTGTGATTTAATGATATTTAGATGCTACTATTTAATTGTGACGCTATGCTAGCGATGCTAATCAGTGTGGGGGGGTGGGGGGTGCTCCCGGACCCGGGGTAGGTGCTCGGTAGAGGTTAAATCATCCCCCGTTTGGCGAAGTTGGCTGTCTTTGTTAGGAAGGAATAGTCTTCACAGTTCGCAACGAGCCAGGAGGCCCAAACTGCTGCATTTACCCTGACTCTGATGCACAGAACGCAAGAGAAATGACACAATTTCCCTAGTTAGAAGAAATTCATGTTAGCAGGCAATATTAACTAAATATGCAGGTTTAAAAATATATACTTATGTATTGATTTTAAGAAAGGCGTTGATGTTTATGGTGAGGTACACATTTGTGCAACGACAGTGCTTTTTCCGCGAATGCGCTTGTTAAATCACCCGTTTGGCGAAGTAGGCTATGATTCAATGATAAATTAACAGGCACCTCATCGATTATATGCAACGCAGGACAAGCTAGATAAACTAGTAATATCATCAACCATGTGTAGTTAACTAGTGATTATGTTAAGATTGATTGTTTTTTTATAAGATACGTTTAATGCTAGCTAGCACCTTACCTTGGCTCCTTGCTGCACTCGCATAACAGGTAGTCAGCCTCAACGCAGTCTCCTCGTGGAGTGCAATGTAAATCGGCCATAATCGGTGTCCAAAAATGCCGATTAACGATTGTTATGAAAACTTGAAATCAGCCATTCCGATTAATCGGTCGACCTCTACTCCATTCACTTGGCTCCTGGGTGTGGGTAGGTCATAGGGTTGGGCAATATGGCTTAGAAATGTAAATACATTTTTTCCCAACTTCCATTCATGAGATAGACGCAGAGCTGAGTGCCTAGATACAGCAATTAGCCGTGGTATATTGGCCATATACCACAAACATATACCACGAGGTGCCTTATTGCTATTAAAAACTGGTTACCAATGTAATTAGAGCAGTACAAATAAAATGTTTGTGGTATACCATTGCTGTCAGCCAATCAGCATTCAGGGCTCGAACCACCCAGTTTTTTCTCACTCACACACGTACCAGTCAAACGTTTGCACATCTACTCATTCCAGGGTTTTTTTTTATATTTATTATTTTCTACATTGTAGAATAATAGTGAAGACATCAAAACTATGAAATAACACATATGGAATCATGTAGTAACTAAAGAAAGTTTTAAATCAAAATACATTTTATATTTTATATTCTTCTAAGTAGCCACCCTTTGATGACAGCTTTGCACACTCTTGGCATTCTCTCAACCAGCTTCATGAGGTAGTAACCTAGTATGCATTTCAATTAACAGGTGTGCCTTGTTAAAAGTTAATTTGTGGAATGTTTTCCTTCTTAATAGATTTGAGCCAATCAGTTGTGTTGTGACAAGGTAAGGGTGGTACACAGAAGAGAGCCCTATTTAGTAAAAGACCAAGTCCATATTATGGCAAGAACAGCTCAAATAAGCAAAGAGAAACGACGGTCCATCATTACTTTAAAACATGAAGGCAGCATTGGGAATTTTGGATGAAAGCGTGCCAAAATTAAACTGCCTGCTACTCAGCCATAAAAGATAGAATATGCATATTATTAGTAGATTTGGATAGAAAACACTCTGAAGTTTCTAAAACTGTTTGAATGATGTCTGTGAGTATAACAGAACTCATATGGCAGGCAAGAACCTGAGAAAAAATCCAACCAGGAAGTGTGAAATCTGAGGTTTGTAGTTTTTCAACTCTTGGCCTATCGAATACACATTGTCTATGGGGTCAAATTGCACTTTCTAAGGCTTCCACTAGATGTCAACAGTCTTTAGAACCTTGTTTGATGCTTCTACTGTGAAGTGGGGGCGAATGAGAGGGGAATGAGTCATAGGTCTGCCAGACAGCCACGAGCTCAGTCTCGCGCGTTCACGAGAGAGCGAACTCTGTTCCATTGCAATTCTACAGACAAAGGAATTCTCCGGTTGGAACATTATAGAAGATTTATGTTAAAAACATCCTAAAGATTGATTCTGTACATCGTTTGACATGTTTCTACGGACTGTAATATAACTTTGGACTTTTCGTCCATACTTTCCACTGGACTTGCACGCGCGTCGTGAGTTTGGATTGTGTACTGAGCGCGCGAACAACAAGGAGGTATTTGGACATAAATGATGGACATTATCGAACAAAACAAACATTTATTGTGGAACTGGGATTCCTGGGAGTGCATTCTGATGAAGATCATCAAAGGTAAGTGAATATTTATAATGCTATTTCAGACTTCTGTTGACTCCAACATGGCGGATATCTGTTTGGCTTGATTTGTCACCTGAGCGCCGTATTGCATAGAATTATTTTATTATGCGTGGTTTGCTTTTTCCGTAAAGTTTTTTTTTTTCTTTTTTTTTTTTTGACAGCGGTTGCATTAAGGAGAAGTGGATCTAAAATTCCATGCATAACAGTTGTATCTTTTATCAATGTTTATTATGAGTATATCTGTAAATTGATGTGGCTCTCTGCAAAATCACCGGATGTTTTGGAACTACTGAACATAATGCGCCAATGTACACTCAGATTTTTGGATATAAATATGAACTTTACCGAACAAAACATACATGTATTGTTGTAACAGTTTAACTTTACGTCCGTCCCCTCGCCCCGGGCGCGAACCAGGGACCCTCTGCACACATCAACAACAGTCACCCACGAAGCATCGTTACCCATCGCTCCACAAAGGCCACGGCTCTTGCAGAGCAAGGGAAACACTACTTCAAGGTCTCAAAGCGAGTGACGTAACTGATTGAAACGCTATTAGCGCGCACCACCGCTAACTAGCTAGCCATTTCACATCCGTTACATTGTGTAACATGAAGTCCTATGAGTGTCATCTGATGAAGATCAAAAGGTTAGTGATTAATTTTATCTATATTTCTGCTTTTTGTGACTCCTCTCTTTGGCTAGAAAAAATGGCTGTGTTTTTCTGTGACTTGGCTCTGACCTAACATAATCGTTTGGTTTGCTTTCGTTGTAAAGCCTTTTTGAAAATCGAACACTGTGGCTGGATTTACAACAAGTGTATCTTTAAAATGGTGTAAAATACATGTATGTTTGAGGAATTTTAATTATGGGATTTCTGTTGTTTTGAATTTGGCGCCCTGCAGTTTCACTGGCTGTTGACGAGGTGGGACGCTACCGTCCCACATACCCTAGTGAGGTTAAGGCATGAAGGTCAGTCAATCCAAAACATTTCTTCAAGTGCAGTCGCAAAAACCATCAAGCACTATGATGAAACTGGCTATCATGAGGACCACCACAGGAAAGGAAGACCCAGAGTTACCTCTGTTGCAGAGGATAAGTTCATTAAAAGTTACCAGCCTCAGAAATTGCAGCCCAACTAAATGCTTCAGAGTTCAAATAACAGACACATCTCAACATCAACTGTTCAGAGGAGACTGTGTGATGCAGGCCTTCATGGTCGAATTGCTACAAAGAAACCACTACTAAAAGACACCAATAACAAGAAGAGACTTGCTTGGGCCAAGAAACATGACCAATGGACATTTGACTAAGGCTGTAACGTAAAGAATGTGGATAAATATAAGCCCCACTTAGAAAATAATTTTATTATCAAAATAGTTTAACCTGTTTTTTTGCAATAATCACTTATCTGGTTTTCAAGGTAGTCTATGAAAATGCCCTTTTTGTTAAAAATGTAACCATACTCAGGCATATACCGCACATTCACTAATAATGACCAACTTCCTATAGCAGGCATTATAGAAAATGAACACAGGTCTCAAACAATGTCTCAAGCACAAATTCTAGTGAGTAGCCATCTAATCTTTATATTTCAAGTTAGGTCAACTTGGATCTATATTCTAGAAAACAAGGCAGAACAGTTTAATTATGAACACACCCTTCTGTCCGTCTCCAACTGTTTGAACATCATGCTAGCCTGTCCACTTTGTTCACATGTTGAAATCAAGCGGCCTACCTTATTTCTCAGAATGAGAACGAGTTGCTAATTCCTTATATAAAAATTGTGTTTTAAGCTTATTGCACATTTATAAAAACACAGACTAGACAGCTAGTATAAGTCTTTGGCTAAAACGCTGCTGGCGTACATGGTGAAGTGAGAGGTTTCACTCTCCGCAAAATCTATCCAAAATAAGCCCAATGCGTTTCTATAGGCTTATTTTTTACCTAAGCTTATCGCCTGCATTCCACCTTTGGGACAGCAACTCCCATTGTCAGGGTGGAGACATGAGCATCTCGTCATTATATTCAGATCTCTGGTGCAAATGGGAAGCAGCACAGGAGCGAAGGAGACCAAAGTCCAAAAAGACAACATGAGACAAACACTCATAACAATTAAAATAACAAAAATACTTGCAATACAGGCATATGGAATATGGCGCAAAAACATACATACAAATGAATTTGATATATCGCTCAGACCTAGTGGATCATGTGACCAGGTGTGCTGTAGAGGGATCATGGAATGAATTACCAGTGATCAACAGCATTCACAACAACACACAGTCCTATACAGATACACACACTGGCATGCAGGTCTCATGCCAAGACCGGAGAGGAACTCTCTCAGTAACAGCACACTGAGACGAGGGCAACAAGCTAGTAGCTACCATCTTCTCCACCTCACCCTGAGTACAGGCGCACAACATGAGCAGGATCTCAGAGCAATGGAAGGAGCTGGTCACTAAGTACTATACAGCAGAGCCTTATGCATGGGAATGGACTCAAACCAGCACCAATGGCACACAGAGAGCATCAGCCTCAGGGTACCTGGCATGACCAAAAACATGGGTCTACTCTGCTGCTCTGTCCTCCTTCCATTTCAAATACCTTTTGAAAGCCCTGTACCAATAATTCACTCTTTTACTTTCTCACGGGGTGTGCCTTGACATCGGTTAAAACTCAAACAACAGGTTAGAGATTCAGAATCTTTGTGTTGTGTGTAAAGTCTCACCGGCAGGTCCACACTGACATCTGTGCCATCCAGCATTGACACACAGCAGGTGATGACAGACTTGGAGTCCCCGGCAGCAGGGATGTGTGTAGTGGCCCGCTGGGCCTCTCTCAACCGGGCCTTGTCAGCATGCTTACGGATGGACTGCCGGCCCAGCGTCCGGCGGAGGAAACTCAGCATGGTGGGGACTGGTGAACACTACCTGCACATGCGAGAGGAAGGAATAAATAATACAATCGGTTGAGTTCCTCAATCAGATCGTGATGTTAAAGATGGACTACAGCTTTGTTTGAACTTTTCCCGTTGAAAAGTGATATCACAAGTATACAGTTGAAGTCAGAGGTTTACAAACACTTACATTGGAGTCATTAAAAGTAAATTTTTCAACCACTCCACACATTCCTTGTTAACAAACTATAGTTTGGCAAGTCGGTTATGACATCTACTTTGGCAATGACAAGTAAGTTTTTCAACAATTGTTTACATACAGATTATTTCACTATATCAAAATTCAAGTGGGTCAGAAGTTTACATACACTAAGTTGACTGTGCTTTTAAACAGCTTGGAAAATTCCAGAAAACGATGTCATGGCTTTAGAAGCTTCTGATAGGCTAATTGACATCATTTGAGTCAATTGGAGGTGCACCCGTGGATGTATTTCAAGGCCTACCTTCAAACTCAGTGCCTTTTTGCTTGACATCATGGGAAAATCTAAAGAAATCAGCCAAGACCTCCCCCCCAAAAATTGTAGACATCCACAAGTCTGGTTCATCCTTGGGAGCAATTTCCAAACGCCAATAGTACGCAAGTATAAACACCATTGGACCATGGAACCGGCATACCGCTCAGGAAGGAGACGCGTTCTGTCTACTTGAGATGAACGTACTTTTGTGCGAAAATTGCAAATCAATCCCAGAAAAGCAAAAAAAAATGTGGATATATTGAAGCAACATCAGTCAGGAAGTTAAAGCTTGGTCGCAAATGTGTCCTCCAAATGGACAATGACACCAAGCATACTTCCAAAGTTGTGGCAAAATGGCTTAAGGACAACAAAGGCAAGGTATTGGAGTGGCCATCACAAAGCCCTGACCTCAATCCTATAGAACATTTGTGGGCAGAACTGAAAAAGTGTGTGTGAGCAAGGAGGCCCACAAACTTGACTCAGTTACACCAGCTCTGTCAGGAGGAATGGGCCAAAATTCACCCAACTTATTGTGGGAAGCTTGTGGATTGCTATGCAAAACTTTTGTCCCAAGTTAAACAAAGGCAATAGTACGAAATACTAATTGAGTGTAGGTAAACTTCTGACCCACTGGGAATGTGATGAAAGAAATTAAAGCTGTAATAAATAATTCTCTACTATTTTTGACATTTCACATTCTTAAAATAAAGTGGTGATCCTAACTGACCTAAAACAGAGAAGTTTTACAAGGATTAAATGTCAGGAATTGTGAAAAACTGAGTTTAAATGTATATGTAAACTTCCGACTTCAACTGTACACACACTAAAGTACAAAATAGCTATTTTTTGTTCAATCTGTTAAATACTGTACTGTGACAGAAGCCACATCAGTATACGTCTAAGGAGGAACACATCAAAATATAGTATGCAATTCAAAATTGTGTGAATCACAGCAACTAAGTTCTCTTCTCGGCCTATTACTTTTGTACAATGTGATGTAGACTCCCCACAAATAGTTTTGTTGTTGCTCCAAATGGCTTGGCAATGAAGAAACACTTGCTGTGTTAACACTAACTTAGCTACTGTTAGCAATATGCAGGTTATTCGACATTACATAACTACATCCATTGAGGCTGAAAAGGTGACAATTTTACATAAATGTTATGGACTAACGTTACCTATTATTAGTTAGCTAGTTGGCTGGCTAACTAACTAACGTTATCTAGCTCACTACAGTAAGTTAGCTAACTAGAAAGCTTTGCCCCAATAAATACCGTATAACGTTACTAGCCTAGTTTTGGGACAAAACATCGTGAGTCTGTCCCAAAGACAAACCAATCATGAACGAGAGCAACAGGTTTAACAAGCTAACAGGTTACCGTTACCTATTGTGAGGATGCTGAAGTAACAGATGAAAGAAGTCCGACATTCACACTTGCTGATGTCGCCGATGGCCACTTGTAGATCCGAAAGTCCTATACTATAGCAATACTTACAAAATACTTGCCGATATCTAAAATAAGAACCAATCCACTTGCCTGTTCCACCTTCACAAAATAAAACTAATACGTGTCCATGGTTGACAGGTAGTCTTACTAGCGTTACAATTCCTACTCGACACTCCAACGCGACAATTTTCACAAGTCCCAAGAAAAGTGGGAGGCAAAAATTCCCCTCAGGAAATGACGTCGAAATAAATCCCTAACAAAACTGCGATTTACATTTAAAGGGGCACTTGGGTGTTTCTATAATCGTGAAAATGAAATAGTAAAACAAATACGTCCTGCCAACTTCACATTATCATATGGTGTTGTTTCAGATTATGCCCATTTTATCATGCATCAAATAAAATTGTATTGGTCGCATACACATATTTACGTTAGTAGACCTTATTGCAGCAGTAATATAACAATAGACAATAAAGACGAATCTAAAAAAATCAAAAGAACAGAATTAAGAAAAATTACGTCGTCGGAGACCAAAGTATAATATATACATATACACGGCATTCGGGAAGTATTCAGACCCCTTGACTTTCCACATTGTTACATTACAGCCCTATTCTAAACTTTTCCTCATCGATCAACACACACTAGCCCATAATGACCAAGTTTCTCCCATTCTTCTCTGCAGATCCTCTCAAGCTTTGTCAGGTTGGACTGGGAGCGTTGCTGCACAGCTATTTTTAGGTTTCAGGTCTCTCCAGAGATGTTTGATCGGGTTCAAGTCCAGGCTCTCCCTGGGCCACTGAAGGACATTCAGACATGTCCCGAAGTCACTCCTGCATTGTCTTGGCTGTGTGCTTAGGGTTGTTGTCCTGTTGGATGGTGAACCGTCGCCCCAGTCTGAGGTCCTGAGCACTCTGGAGCAGGTTTTCATCAAGGATCTCTGTACTTTGCTCCGTTCTTCTTTCCATCAAACCTGACTAGTCTCCCAGACCCTGCTGCTGAAAAGAATCCCCACAGCATGATGCTGCCACCACCGTGCTTCACCAAAGGAATGGTGCCAGGTTTCCTGCAGCCATGACACTTGGCATTCAGGCCAAAGAGTTCAATCTTGTTTCCCATGTTTTGAGTCCTTTAGGTGCCTTTTGGCAAACTCCAAGCGGGCTTTCATGTGCCTTTTACCGAGGAGTGGCTTCCGTCTGGCCACTACCATAAAGGCCTGATTGGTGGAGTGCTGCAGAGATGATTGCCCTTCTGGAAGGTTCTCCCATCTCCACAGAGGAACTCTGGAGCTCTGTCAGAGTGACCATCGGGTTCTTGGTCACCTCCCACGGCTCAGTTTGGCCGTGTGGCCAGCTCTAGGAAGAGTCTTGGTGGTTCCAAACTTCTTCCATTTAAGAATGATGGAGGCCACTGTGTTCTTTGGGACCTTCAGTGCTGCAGAAATGTTTTGCTACCATTCCCCAAATCTGTGCCTCGACACAATCTTGTCTCGGTGTTCAACGGGCAATTCATTTGACCACATGGCTTGATTTTTGCTCTTACATGCACTGTCAACTGAGGGACCTTATATAGACAGGTTATTCACACACTAGAATACAGTACATACATATGAAGTGGGTGGAACAGTATGTAGACATAATTAACGTGACCAGTGTTCCATGTCTATGTACATAGGCAGCAGCCTCTAAGGTGAAGGGTTGAGTAACCAGGTGGTAAGCGCATCGTGGGTACTGGGCGGAGGTCAGCTCGTCGTGACTATTTAAAAGTCTGATGGCCTTGAGATTGAAAAACAGCTTCTGTCTCGGTCCCAGCTTTGATGCAACTGTACTGACCTCACCTTCTGGATGGTAGCGTGGTGAACAGGCCGTGGCTCGGGTGGTTGATCTCCATCTTGTTGGCCTTCCTGTGACAGCAGCTGCTGTAGATGTCCTGGAGGACAGGCAGTGTGCTCCCGGTGATGCGTTGGGAAGACCGCAGACTGCACCACCCTCTGGAGAGCCCTGCGGTTGCAGGCGGTGCAGTTGTTGTACCAGGTGGTGATACAGCCCAACAGGATGCTCTCAATGGTGCATCTATAAACGTTTGTGAGGGTCTAAGGGGCCAAGCCAAATTTATTCAGCCTCCTGAGGTTGAAGAGGCCCTGTTGTGCCTTCTTCACCACACTGTCTGTGTGAGTGGACCATTTCAGATTGTCAGTGATGTGTATGCCAAGGAACTTGAAGCTTTTCAACTTCTTCAATGCGGCCCCGTCGAAATCTGGGCATACCGGTAGATAATTTCATATAGGAAGTCAGTGCATTCAGTAACAGATTATTCCTCAATCTCAATGTTTTTAAACTGCATCATGTCAGTGTAAAACTTTTTTTTTCTTTTTTCAAAAAGACCAAATATCTACTGTATGATTCCTCTCTCTCTCTCCATTGATCTACTGTATGATTCCTCTCCATTTAGCAACAGCGCCACTTACTGACCATGTTGATGGCCTATTTATTGCCTTACCCCTCTTATCCCATCTCATTTGCACATGCTCTATATAGATTTTTCTACTGTATTATTGATTGTATGTTTGTTTATTCCATGTGTAACTCTGTATTGCTGTATGTGTCGAACTGCTTTGCTTTATCTTGGCCAGGTCGCAGTTGCAAATGAGAACTTGTTCTCAACTAGCCTACCTGGTTAAATAAAGATGAAATAAAATAAAAATGGCTTCAGTGTGATCTTCATGAATGTGTCATCATATGCCCTGCCATGGATATCCAGACTGTACATGTGCACTCCATTCCAACATGCTCGACGCTTAACTTAAAAGTTGACTCAAAGCAAACAGTGAAATATGTCTAATTCAGGCTATTGGAACGTGGGAGGTTGATCACCTACAAGTAGAAATGCTATTATTTTAGGCTTTTTACATTTATGCTACTATTTAAATAATCGATGCATCAGTCACACTTCTGAAATGTAGGATTTGGAATACAGTTACGTATAGTTAAGTAAACATAACATCAATCTACTATCAAAACATTGCATTGACCTCACCGTTGCAGTGTGGAAAAGCAACGTCATTAATTCATGTACAGTTGCAGTTGAAGATCTCAATTTCTCTTTGATTTTTAAAACACAAGTTTGGCATTCTCTATATCAGGGGTGTCAAACTCATTCCACGGAGGGCCTAGTGTCTGCAGGTTTTTGTTTTTTCCTTTCAATAAAGCCCTAGACAACCAGGTGTGGGGAGTTCCTAACTAATTAGTGATGTTAATTCATCAATCAAGTACAAGGGAGGAGCGAAAACCCGCAGACACTCGGCCCCCCGTGGAATGAGTTTGACACCTGTGCTCTATATAAAAACATTTGAACTCACAAGTCATTTTCCCTTTTATTTTAAAGATGTTTTTATATATACACACAACATTGTATTTACATGGTCTAGTATATTTACACAACATTAACAAGTGGCACTGTGTAGTTTGCAGTTTTTGTTCCCTACAGGTGTCTTAAAAAACAAATTCAATGATAAATAAAAATTCTACACCACTTTCTGTTTCTGACATACTCAGTAGCGAGCATGGCTACCCAGTCATCTGCAAAGTGCTGTCCATTCTTAAGAAGCAAGAACTGTGGTTTCAGTTCTACAAAAATACAACTCATCCACCCTCCAATACCTACCCCACTTCCCTTGACTCTTGCTTCCAAACAGAACCCCACAGTACCGCCAATACGCTATCACAACACACATCTCAATGCTGGACATTCATGATAATTAACATTTGATGATTCTGGAAACCCAAGTCTTGTATGTGGGACTCTGTAGTCTGGTCTTTCTGATGCGTCGTCATAATACTCTCAGGCAAAAGAGTGAGTGGGCTCCATGTATGATCAAACATTTCAGAAAATAAAAAAAGAATCAAATGAGGGTTTTGTGGATTCCACACAACGGGCTGATGACCCACCATAGCGGCTCGTGAGAGCCAGGTTGAAAGGGAGAATTTACTGTACGGGCTTCTTACAGCATGGACACGTAGGTCACAATGTATTCATGTACAATACACCTGCTATAGATGCATCACAGTCTCTTCAGCAGGTCAAGAAGATGGGACTATGGCAAATTAGTTTACAAGAAAGCAGGCTTCAACCCTGGTATCCAATATTGAGCTAGAAATGACGACCAGGTTAAGGTGAAATGGTAGGGGGTTCGCTGATGATTACACAGACACAGCATCATCAGAGGCAGGGCATAATACATACACACAACAGAAACTGCTAAAAATACTCATGCGTGCCGCACTCTCTCACCCATACACCCCCCCCCCCACACACACACTAAAAATACACATGCGTGCTGCACTCTCTCACCCATTCACCCCCCCCCCACACACTAAAAATACACATGCGTGCTGCACTCTCTCACCCATACACCCCCCCCCCCCCCCACACACACACTAAAAATACACATGCGTGCTGCACTCTCTCACCCATTCACCCCCCCCCACACACTAAAAATACACATGCGTGCTGCACTCTCTCACCCATTCACCCCCCCCCCACACACTAAAAATACACATGCGTGCTGCACTCTCTCACCCATACACCCCCCCCCCCCCCCACACACTAAAAATACACATGCGTGCTGCACTCTCACCCATTCACCCCCCCCCCACACACTAAAAATACACATGCGTGCTGCACTCTCTCACCCATACACCCCCCCCCCCCCCCACACACTAAAAATACACATGCGTGCTGCACTCTCTCACCCCCCCCCCCCCCCCCCCCCCCCCCACACACACACTAAAAATACACATGCGTGCCGCACTCTCTCACACTCATACACATCCCCACACACATACAGGCATACAGCAGTTTGGTTGTGCAGAAGAGCGCATCAGAGAGGGTGGCACTACCTGCAGTGCCAAGATGCCAGCAGCCAGGTAACCAAACAAAGCAAGAAACAGACTCTTTCATGAGAAGGAGAGTAGCTCAAACTAAACATGCTGATAACTCCAATACAAGAGCTGATGATAATGTGAATACAGTTGAACCAGTGTGAAAAGGACACCTCGTGTTGTCAGATGTTTGAGTGAAACATGTCATAACTGTGTTGGGTACAAGTACAACAAATTCCCAGTAATCTGTACCTAAAACATTCTAAGTGATTATCATCTCCAATAAAAAAGAATGTGTTTTAAAAACTCTAACTACCATTTGAAATATATCAAAAGGGGGGAGGTGGGTTTCTAGTCATTATTGGTTGAATGCTCTTGGTATTCTCTACATTCTTTAGAGACAGACACACAAACAAAGACAGAGAGGAACGGAACTTAAAGATTGTTTTAAGGTCGAGCTTCCCCTTAGTGGCTGTGGACTTTGTCAAATTGCTTAGAGTAGATCCTCCCCCTGTCTTGACACAGTAAACAGCTCTAAAAGTTGACCAACTGGACAGTTTAACATGCCAATCAATGCCAGTCAATGGCTCCTTGTTTGTTCTATGCAAAAACCAAGGCATAGCGCCACATCAGCCACAAGGTTAGTTAGGGGTAGACACAAAGTGCTCTGATGTGTAGTGTCTGAATTTGACAAAAGCTAAAATATATAATAAATTAAACCACTTTTTTCATTAAAAAGTCAAGAATGACAACTTTTACTACCTATGATTTCATTTGGGATGCCTGAAGCTAAGACTCACTCTAACATACACTTTGTTCAATGGACAGGGTTTGACAAACTAAAACACAATAAATATTATTTGAAAAAAATACGGTGTCTCTCGTTGGACCGGAGGGACATAGAAGAAAAGGCGGCAGATTCATTTGGAGGGGCTTATCGATCACTCTTAAAAACACTCCCTCTCACAGCCCCGCCCATTCATTGTACTTACGGCACTACTACAGCAATTTCACCATGTTTTAAATGTCTTTTTTACCTGAACACACAATACCCTAATGGTACCTATTCAACATAACTGGATTCATTTGTCCATAACTTTCAGTTTGTAGTTTTTTTGATGGCGTAAAGTGCAACAGTGCTTTGTTCTCTCCTCGGCCCATGGCGGTAAGCATGGTAACCAGGGCTCCTCCTCCCTGGCACTGGGCTGACCCAGGTCAGGTCAAAGGGGTCAGGGTTCAGGGCAATCGCTGGTTGCGCTAGTCTCACTCGTCACACTGGTCACACTAGCACTAACGCTAACATCCTCTTCCTCCTCTTCTTCCTCTCCTACTGCTTCTCCTCCATTTTCTTCTTCTTCTCGTTCTTCTTCTCTCTGGTAAAGGGTGGACTTCAGGGGTTTGACCAGGCCTTCCTCGTAGACCCTTAATATGGCTTCACACACAAACTTGTACTGGCTCTGAGGACACAGAAGAGAAAGAGAGAAAGAAAGAGGGGGAAGGAAGAGAATGTCAACAACATTAGAGCCAATGGCAAGGCATGAGCAAAGGAGCCAGGACAGCCAGTGATTGGGATACAGAGGCAGCCAGGCGTGAATAAACTTCCCTGAGGTGGGTAATGCAGTGGTGTGTGCCGCGAATGTGTCTGTGCGTATGTACATATGTGTTTATGTCAGTGTGTGTCTGTGTACGAGGAAAAGGGTGTGTTGTGTGGGTGGGTGTGTGTGTGTGAATGCATGTGCACGCGCACGCATACTTAGTTCAGTGTGCATGACAGGAGAAAGGTAGCCCACTCTTTTCCCCTAGTGCCATTATCTTCCACCTATTTCTCCCGGACCCTGAGGGTGTCCTAGCCTCATTAGAGCTCAGCATATTCTAATGAAATTACCGCTGCAGCTGCATCTCTACCCCCGCTACCCTGGTTCTGAGCACGGGGCCAAATTGTACTCATGTGAAGTTCTTCAGAGACTGAGAAGAGAGTGTGCATCCCAAACGGCACCCTATTCCCTTTATAGTGCACCACTTTTGACCAGGGTCAATAGCTGGGTCTGGTCAAAAGGAGTGCACTATATAGGGAATAGGGTGCCATTTGGGAAGTACCCAGAGACCATGGGTATTGATGAGAAACAGCTCAGCCTAAAGTGAGAAAGTTAGACGCACAAATATCATACCCCCAAGACATGCTAACCTCTCATCATAACAATAACAAGGGAGTTAGCATTTTTGGGGGGGGGGGTTATGATATTTATGCCTCTAACTTTCTCACATCATCATTATTAGTATTATGATTGATGTAGACATTGCGTGCTATGAATATGGAACCAAATAATTCACTTTTTACTACTTTAATACCAGAGTATGTGAGTGGAGCTGGAGCAGAGCGAGGAGCTTGCCCAATTTGACTGGAGCGAATTTCCCAAAAGCTGGAGCGTCGGCCTTCTCGCCCGCTCCAGTAGCGCTCACTTAACAAGCTCAGGGCATGCCCGGCCCAGCATGCATATGTAGTCTACTTGTGTGCTGCTATTTTTTATATATTTTTGTATCTTTATTTAACTAGGCAAATCAGTTAAGGACAAATTCTTATTTTCAATGACGGCCTAGGAACAGTGGGTTAACTGCCTTGTTCAGGGGCAGAACGACAGATTTTTACCTTGTCAGCTCAGGGATACGATCTTGCAACCGTTCGGTTACTAGTCCAACGCTCTAACCACTAGGCTACCTGCCGCCCCTATAGCCCCTTGCTTTAGATACTGTCATGGAGTATGTTAAATATTTTTATAAAGGTGACTTACAAAGATGAGGAGGACCAAGAGCAAGAGAGGGAGTGCGGTGATGTAGTGTCCACAACTAAAGAATCATTGTGGAATCTGAAAAGACGGGTATCCTGAAAGCATGATGTGTACATGCTAACAGAAAGGAACGAGGAGGGTAGCTACCTAAGGGTGTCATTGTAGCAAAGTATTTATAAACAAAAAATCTGATCTCTTAAAAGTTTTGTTCATTTTCGTTCTATTATATTTACACAATAGGCCATCATTGATTTTGGCTCAATAGGCATATAGACCCCTTCCTGTGTTTGCAAACATTGACGCATGAGAGAAATGCACGCAAGTTGGTGGCAGAACACAGGGTCTTTCTGTTCTTATAGAATGCCAGCAAAAAAAAAACTCTATTTACATGTTGCTTATGAGTGTATTTCACACTGCTTTTGGATTATAATTGGATTTTAAGGCTCGTATGAATGTCCTGCTTAATATAATGTTTGTGTCAACATCGCAAATCAACTGCATTATAATTAGAAAACACTTGAACTTCAACCAGTAAAATGGCTCTTTGGCTAGCTTTTGCTACAGCCTATATCAATGAGCGTTAGCCTTCTAGCTAACAAATGCTGCATCCAAAATAGTTATTTTGCAGAGATCACAACCAAATATAATCTTGGCGACTGTTCAAGCCAGAATAAAAAGATCATTGTAAGTATATGAGAACCCCAAAAAGTTATTTTGTTTAGAAGAAATAAAAACGTAAATCTAGGCTATGTTGAATGGGTGCAGATGGTGATGGCTTTCTGACTGCAGCCAAGAGTCGCGTGCATCTGACGTCAGTGTGTCGTGTTCTGGAAAGGGGTCTATTACCGCTTTCAAGAACCTTTACGTTTTGATAGGGTTGTTTGAACTAAAACCCTTTAGGCATACCGACAGAAAAAAATATTACAAAAATAATATAAAAAACGACACATCCCTGCCCAGTCTGGCAAGAGTGGCCCAAAGGTTGTTCAGCATCCGCAGTGGCTCTGCAAGCACTGAGAGGGTATTCTCTGGTGCTGGCCTGCTCTCCGGGTACCATCGCATGAGACTCTGGCTAAACTCATGTTTCTAAAAATGAATTCAAAGGCACTGTAGATGGAGCCTTATAAGGCATTTTTAGTTTAATGTGCATTTCATTCTAAGTAAGTCACAGCCTATATGTGCAATTTATAGACTATAATGGTTTAATACAACAAAATGTTGTTTAAATTCTGAGTGCTTTATGTCCCTACCAGCATAGTGTGTCGCACTCGCAAATGCTTCACAATTTATTTATTTGTAGGCTATAGCCTTGAAATAATTTAAATAATATAGCCTAAATAATTCATTTAGGCTCCCTGTTTAGGCTCACTTAGGCTCCCTGTCTGGCTCCTATTTAGAGTGTTTATAAGATATGACATGTAGCCTATTTGAAACGATGAGCGCTTCAGTCACCTTTTCCTGTTGTTTATTAAAATACTTTTCATTCAAATCATATGGTTTGGTTTCAATACTTCAAAAGCAAATGGTTGGTCCAGGTAGTCACAAAATCCAGGTAGTCACCATTTAATGGTAGTCACACCATTAAATGGTGATTTTAATGAATGGGGTGATTTTGGAAGGAACGTGGAGCATCGGTGGGCAAGCACCGCTCCATGGGCAAGCACCGCTCCATGGGCAAGCACCGCTCCATGGGCAAGCACCGCTCCATGGGCAAGCACCGCTCCATGGGCAAGCACCGCTCCATGGGCTAGCACCGCTCCATGGGCTAGCACCGCTCCATGGGCAAGCACCGCTCCATGGGCAAGCACCGCTCCATGGGCTAGCACCGCTCCATGGGCAAGCACCGCTCCATGGGCAAGCACCGCTCCATGGGCAAGCACCGCTCCATGGGCTAGCACCGCTCCATGGGCTAGCACCGCTCCATGGGCTAGCACCGCTCCATGGGCTAGCACCGCTCCATGGGCTAGCACCGCTCCATGGGCAAGCACCGCTCCATGGGCAAGCACCGCTCCATGGGCTAGCACCGCTCCATGGGCTAGCACCGCTCCATGGGCTAGCACCGCTCCATGGGCAAGCACCGCTCCATGGGAAAGCACCGCTCCATGGGCAAACACCGCTCCATGGGCTAGCACCGCTCCTTGGGCTAGCACCGCTCCATGGGCTAGCACCGCTCCTTGGGCTAGCAGCGCTCCATGGGCAAGCAGCGCTCCATGGGCTAGCACCGCTCCTTGGGCTAGCACCGCTCCATGGGCTAGCACCGCTCCATGGGCAAGCACCGCTCCTTGGGCAAGCACCGCTGCATGGGCAAGCAGCGCTCCATGGGCTAGCACCGCTCCTTGGGCTAGCACCGCTCCATGGGCTAGCACCGCTCCATGGGCTAGCACCGCTCCTTGGGCTAGCACCGCTCCATGGGCAAGCAGCGCTCCATGGGCGATGAGAGGGATTTCAAACCGCTCAACTCCACTCACATACCCTGTTTAATACACATGTATGTGAATTTGTTCCAAAACATTTGTTCCCCTAAAATGGGTGGATGTTGTACAAAAAGTGCTGTGGTTTCTAAACGGTTCCCACCGATATGAATGAAAATACCCCAAAAATTAAAGGGGACAGTCCTCACTTTAACCTCATTGTATCATTTCAAATCTAAAGTGCTGAAGTACAGAGTCAAAACAACAAAGAATGTGTCTCTGTCCCAATACTTTGATACTGTAGCCCAGACTCAATACCAGAGAACCCAGCGAGTGTACGAAAAGAAAATCCTACACCTAGCCTAAAAATGGGAATCTGGAGAGACAATGGCATTCTCATGGCACAAGAGATTATCACTGGTCGACTGTAACAATGGAAGGTCTACCACTGACAATACAACAGGGATGAATAAAACATCTTCCTAGTAGGATGACCCTCTCCTTTCAGTTAGTAACACTGTTCTATTCTACACTGTGCTCCATCTGTTATTACTTAACACACTAACACAGATTGTTTCGGTTGTCTTCAGAGGCTAAAGGGAGCCATCTTGGAGGAGGTGAGAGGCGAGCCTGCCCAGAAAAGGAGGAGGAAGAAGAGAGCGTGAGGAGGAAAAGAGAAGGGGTAAAGAGAATGAGGAAAGGAAGTGAGAGAACTAGAAAGGAAGTGAGAGAACGAGAGAGAGAGAGAACTAGAAAGGAAGTGAGAGAACGAGAGAGAGAGAACTAGAAAGGAAGTGAGAGAACGAGAGAACGAGAGAGAGAGAGAACGAGAGAGAGAGAGAGAGAACGAGAGAGAGAGAGAGAGAACGAGAGAGAGAACGAGAGAACGAGAGAGAGAACGAGAGAGAGAGAGAGAACGAGAGAGAGAGAGAGAGAACGAGAGAGAACGAGAGAGAACGAGAGAGAACGAGAGAGAACGAGAGAGAACGAGAGAGAACGAGAGAGAGAGAGAGAGAGAGAGAGAGAGAGAGAGAGAGAGAGAGAGAGAGAGAGAGAGAGAGAGAGGGGGAAAAAGAGAAGAAAGGAGGACTTACAGGTGTCTGAATCATCATGGCTCTCTGGTCCCTCATGGTTCTGACTATGTCTAATGGATAGATGGGCTGACTGCACTCCATCAGGCACAACGCTGTCTCCATGGTGATGAGAACTCCCGTTCGGCCAATCCCTGCGCTGAGTGATGACACACAAGCGGGAGAGAAGGGGAGAGGAGGAGGAGAGGAGGGAAGGAGGGGCGTAGGAAGAAGTTTCACTACGAACTCATGACATCATTTCTACCTTTTAAAACCCTTGAGTCAATTTCCGCAGCCCTGCTGAAATCCAATAAGCTTTGTAAAACAATCCACATAAATATCTGTCTGTTTAAACTAGATATCTGCATGGGCTGCATCTCAATCCACCGTATCCTCCGAAATCGGCCTTCTACATCTGTAGCGAAAGGAGGCAGAGCTAGTGGTGTTTGTTAGCCCATGAGACATCCAGAAAATCGGTCTTCTCAAGAAAACGTCTGTAGGGTCCGAACGGTATGTCCCACAAACTATTATCACCACTCTACGGAAAGAGGGGTTAAATATGTGTCAAAATAATACAATAGTTTCCTGATCTTTCTTATATTTCTCAAATATAGGACAGACACTTCAAAACAAACTTCCTTTAGATTTTTTGGGGGACTGTGTTGTTCCATGTAGTGAATCTGTTATTCAATGCTTTTACATGGGCTAATAGAAGTAAGGCCAAATTCAATGTTTTATCCAACAAAAAAACATGAATATATTTTTGTATACCTGAAGGGGTCCTAAAATATCAAATAACTAAATGATCCATGGTACCATCTTAAAACACTTCCATATGTTAGCTCAGTAGAACCCTCTGTGGCTTAGACTCTAGAGGGTGAAATCAGTGCATCATTATTTTTCTGGCGTATAGCAACACACATAAAGATCGATTTATGGAATTAGTCCAGATTCGAATACAGAAATCTCCCAATCCCTGGGCTCTATACATTAAATACATTCCAGTGTGTTGTTGAGACATGTTTTGGCTGAGTCAGATAGGTCTTACTTTAGCCAAGTTATCTGCCTGAGACGTGGATTTCTAAAAAGGTGTGTAGGTGTTCTATCTGGAGTGTTCTGGGCTGCTGGGCTGTGTACTACAGCAGTGTGTAGGAGTCTAGTAGAACATTCAGACAGTTCCACTGGGCTGTGTACTACAGCAGTGTGTAGGAGTCTAGTAGAACATTCAGACAGTTCCACTGGGCTGTGTACTACAGCAGTGTGTAGGAGTCTAGTAGAACATTCAGACAGTTCCACTGGGCTGTGTACTACAGCAGTGTGTAGGAGTCTAGTAGAACATTCAGACAGTTCCACTGGGCTGTGTACTACAGCAGTGTGTAGGAGTCTAGTAGAACATTCAGACAGTTCCACTGGGCTGTGTACTACAGCAGTGTGTAGGAGTCTAGTAGAACATTCAGACAGTTCCACTGGGCTGTGTACTACAGCAGTGTGTAGGAGTCTAGTAGAACATTCAGACAGTTCCACTGGGCTGTGTACTACAGCAGTGTGTAGGAGTCTAGTAGAACATTCAGACAGTTCCACTGGGCTGTGTACTACAGCAGCGTGTAGGAGTCTAGTAGAACATTCAGACAGTTCCACTGGGCTGTGTACTACAGCAGCGTGTAGGAGTCTAGTAGAACATTCAGACAGTTCCACCGGGCTGTGTACTACAGCAGTGTGTAGGAGTCTAGTAGAACATTCAGACAGTTCCACAAATAGGGAGAGGAGTAGCCTCTGTAGTTGAGACACTAGGGCTGAGGTCAGATCGAGGGATCCTGTGATGAGTTGTTTAGTGAAAACATAGGCCATTTCTTGCTATACATCCAAGGATGTGTGTCATGCATTATGTTCCCTACCTGCAGTGGACCACCATGGGCTCATCCTTGCCGGCTCGTTTGCTTCGCACCAGGCTGACAAAGTCCAGGAAGTCCATGGAGTCATCTGGGACGCCATGGTCCGGCCAGGCCACGTACTGGATCTGGGTCAACTCCCGGACCTCCTCGCTCTGTCACCATGACAACATAACAGTACAGTCAGTGCAATGTCGCTATGACAACAGGGGGAAAAAAGGACTGTCTGCTCTGCACCCCCCTTTATTAACATTCCCCACCAATACACCTCACTGACAATGGTGGAGCACAGCCAGACCAACAAGGTTAATCAAAGCTATTATGGGATGTTTGTGTGCCCTTTCAACATCATCTATCAGTGTCGCTATGGTAACACACACAGGCTGCATGTTAATACTGGAAGCCTCATGGCTGTAGCTGCTGGTCCCCATGGCAACATGATGATCCAACGTACGTGCACCGCATGAGGCCAAAAAAGAACAGCCCACACAAGTCACCATGGCAACTCTTTTAAATGTTTAAAGCGATAGTTCCAATGCTGTGTTCGTAACGCTTTGAAGCGGCTTTAGCTGTGATCCACCATTTCGCTAAGTTTACTTTGACTTCCAAATTGTTGTCATTGCATTAGCACTGGCCATTGGGAAACACAACAGTGACTGGTGAGCGTCATGTACCTCGAGGTGTGTAAGGGTCATGTCTCGGACCAGGAAGGCAGAATTACCCTCCTCAGTGAGACAGGCCAGCTGGAAGCGGCCGTACGTGGCAGTGCTGTCAGGGTTGGGCCAGTACTGATGACACTTTACCTGTTGGCACAGAGCAACAACATAAGGCCTCAGACACAGATTAGTATGGCATCATGATAGACAAAACAGGATCAATTAAATGTTTCTTTACTCCAGAAAAACTCCTGTTTATATTGAGTGTATGACTAGGGCCTGGAGTTTTTCCTTCTTAGGTTACATTGTTCAGGAAAAACTCCTGTCTCCTTTCCCTGGAGGCCCAGAGAGGATACAGTACATGTCTAACCCTACTGTACATACCCGTCCCCTCTCCACCTGGGTGGTGAGCATGACCACCATGGAGGAGCTCTGCTCCCAGGTCATCTGCCAGAAGTCTGGGCATGTGTTGGGCAGCGGGCCCTGGCACGCAATGTACCGGTTGATCAGGCTGGACGCTGGGATCTCCATCTAGAGTACAGGGAGGAGAATAAGACCTGTGTGTAGGGCTGTTAACCATCAACAGTGTGTGGGCATGTGAGCATGTGTCCATTTCCAGTCCTTGGAGTGGAGACTACACCTCCATCTTGGCCGACAGAGGCCTATTTTAGGCCTGCTGAACAAAGAGTCCATGGTAGTGTGGGTGGACTGAGGCGAACAGCATATGTGATGAGGGAGAAGGTTAGAGCAACTCACGTTGATGTAATTTGCATTGATGTAGTCATCTGTACTTTTCAGAATGACCCGTGTGGCATCATCTAAAAACGAAAGAGAAGGAGAGACAGGGGAGAGAAATGAGGAGAGGTGTGTGAAATGGTGGGTTAACACAGACTAAGAAAGTGAAGACAACTGTGTGTAGGAGACTGTAGTGTGATGTGATACTCACAGGGTGAGATGTCTCTGTAGCGGTTTTTGGAAATGTTTTGAGGTAATTTGGCACACAACATTGTCATTCCAGGACTTTTCCGGTAAAGTTGCTGTGAGAAAATAATAAAAGCTTTAGGAGAAAAAAAAACCTTGACTGGAAATCTCAAATCTTACTTTAACTCTATACAAGCACCTCGTTCTTTAACAGCCTCAATACATTTAAAAATGTGGAGCAAGGAACCATGATATTTCAGCAAAGCATCAAAAATGAAATGTACAGACGGAGAATGTCTGCTATGTCTGAATGTTCAGAATCAGAACGTCTGCTATGTCTGAATGTTCAGAATCAGAACGCCTGCTATGTCTGAATGTTCAGAATCAAAATGTCTGCTATGTCTGAACGTTCAGAATCAGAACGTCTGCTATGTCTGAACGTTCAGAATCAGAACGTCTGCTATGTCTGAATGTTCAGAATCAGAACGTCTGCTATGTCTGAATGTTCAGAATCAGAACGTCTGCTATGTCTGAACGTTCACAATCAGAATGTCTGCTATGTCTGAACGTTCAGAATCAGAACGTCTGCTATGTCCGAACGTTCACAATCAGAACGTCTGCTATGTCTGAACGTTCACAATCAGAACGTCTGCTATGTCTGAACGTTCACAATCAGAATGTCTGCTATGTCTGAACGTTCAGAATCAGAACGTCTGCTATGTCCGAACGTTCACAATCAGAACGCCTGCTATGTCTGAACGTTCACAATCAGAACGTCTGCTATGTCTGAACGTTCACAATCAGAATGTCTGCTATGTCTGAATGTTCAGAATCAGAACGTCTGCTATGTCTGAATGTTCAGAATCAGAACGTCTGCTATGTCTGAATGTTCAGAATCAGAACGTCTGCTATGTCTGAATGTTCAGAATCAGAACGTCTGCTATGTCTGAATGTTCAGAATCAGAACGTCTGCTATGTCTGAATGTTCAGAATCAGAACGTCTGCTATGTCTGAATGTTCAGAATCAGAACGTCTGCTATGTCTGAATGTTCAGAATCAGAACGTCTGCTATGTCTGAATGTTCAGAATCAGAACGTCTGCTATGTCTGAATGTTCAGAATCAGAACGTCTGCTATGTCTGAATGTTCAGAATCAGAACGTCTGCTATGTCAATGTTCAGAATCAGAACGTCTGCTATGTCTGAATGTTCAGAATCAGAATGTCTGCTATGTCAATGTTCAGAATCAGAACGTCTGCTATGTCTGAATGTTCAGAATCAGAATGTCTGCTATGTCAATGTTCAGAATCAGAATGTCTGCTATGTCTGAATGTTCAGAATCAGAATGTCTGCTATGTCTGAATGTTCAGAATCAGAATGTCTGCTATGTCTGAATGTTCAGAATCAGAATGTCTGCTATGTCTGAATGTTCAGAATCAGAACGTCTGCTATGTCTGAATGTTCAGAATCAGAACGTCTGCTATGTCTGAATATTCAGAATCAGAACGTCTGCTACAGTATATCACAAAAGTGAGTACACCCCTCACATTTTTGTAAATATTTTAGTATATCTTTTCATGTGACAACACTGAAGAAATGACACTTTGCTACAACGTAAAGTAGTGAGTGTACAGCTTGTATAACAGTGTAAATTTGCTGTCCCCTCAAAATAACTCAACACACAGCCATTAATGTCTAAACCGCTGGCAACAAAAGTGAGTACACCCCTAAGTGAAAATGTCCAAATTGGGCCCAATGAGTCATTTTCCCTCCCCGGTGACATGTGACTCGTTAGTGTTACAAGGTCTCAGGTGTGAATGGGGAGCAGGTGTGTTAAATTTGGTGTCATCGCTCTCTCACTCCCTCATACTGACTGGTCACTGGAAGTTCAACATGGCACCTCATGGCAAAGAACTCTGAGGATCTGAAAAAAATAATTGTTGCTCTACATAAAGATGGCCTGGGCTATAAGAAGATTGCCAAGACCCTGAAACTGAGCTGCAGCACGGTGGCCAAGACCATACAGCGGTTTAACTGGACAGGTTCCACTCAGAACAGGCCTCGCCATGGTCGACCAAAGAAGTTGAGTGCACGTGCTCAGCGTCATATCCAAAGGTTGTCTTTGGGAAATAGACGAATGAGTGCTGCCAGCATTGCTGCAGAGGTTGAAGGGGTGGGGGGTCAGCCTGTCAGTGCTCAGACCATACGCCGTATACTGCATCAAATTGGTCTGCATGGCTGTCGTCCCAGAAGGAAGCCTCTTCTAAAGATGATGCACAAGAAAGCCCGCAAACAGTTTGCTGAAGACAAGCAGACTAAGGACATGGATTACTGGAACCATGTCCTGTGGTCTGATGAGACCAAGATAAACTTGTTTGGTTCAGATATGGTGTCAAGCGTGTATGGCGGCAACCAGGTGAGGAGTACAATGACAAGTGTGTCTTGCCTACAGTCAGGCATGGTGGTGGGAGTGTCATGGTCTGGGGCTGCATGAGTGCTGCCGGCACTGGGGAGCTACAGTTCATTGAGGGAACCATGAATGCCAACATGTACTGTGACATACTGAAGCAGAGCATGATCCCCTCCCTTCGGAGACTGGGCCGCAGGGCAGTATTCCAACATGATAACGACCCCAAACACACCTCCAAGACGACCACTGCCTTGCTAAAGAAGTTGAGGGTAAAGGTGATGGACTGGCCAAGCATGTCTCCAGACCTAAAACCTATTGAGCATCTGTGGGGCATCCTCAAACGGAAGGTGGAGGAGTGCAAGGTCTCTAACATCCACCAGCTCCGTGATGTCGTCATGGAGGAGTGGAAGAGGACTCCAGTGGCAACCTGTGAAGCTCTGGTGAACTCCATGCCCAAGAGGGTTAAGGCAGTGCTGGAAAATGATGGTGGCCACACAAAATATTGACACGTTGGGCCCAATTTGGACATTTTCACTTAGGGGTGTACTCACTTTTGTTGCCAGCGGTTTAGACATTAATGGCTGTGTGTTGAGTTATTTTGAGGGGACAGCAAATGTACACTGTTATACAAGCTGTACACTCACTACTTTACGTTGTAGCAAAGTGTCATTTCTTCAGTGTTGTCACATGAAAAGATATACTCAAATATTTACAAAAATGTGAGGGGTGTACTCACTTTTGTGATATACTGTATGTCTGAATGTTCAGAATCAGAACGTCTGCTATGTCTGAATGTTCAGAGTCAGAATGTCTGCTATGTCTGAACGTTCACAATCAGAACGTCTGCTATGTCTGAACGTTCACAATCAGAACGTCTGCTATGTCTGAACGTTCACAATCAAAACGTCTGCTATGTCTGAACGTTCACAATCAGAATGTCTGCTATGTCTGAACGTTCACAATCAGAACGTCTGCTATGTCTGAACGTTCACAATCAGAACGCCTGCTATGTCAAAGTTCACAATCAAAACGTCTGCTATGTCTGAATGTTCAGAATCAGAACGTCTGCTATGTCTGAACGTTCACAATCAAAACGTCTGCTATGTCTGAACGTTCACAATCAGAATGTCTGCTATGTCTGAACGTTCACAATCAGAACGTCTGCTATGTCTGAATGTTCAGAATCAGAACGTCTGCTATGTCTGAATGTTCAGAATCAGAACGTCTGCTATGTCTGAACGTTCAGAATCAGAACGCCTGCCTTGTCTGAACGTTCACAATCAGAACGCCTGCTATGTCTGAATGTTCAGAATCAGAACGTCTGCTATGTCTGAATGTTCAGAATCAGAACGTCTGCTATGTCAATGTTCAGAATCAGAACGTCTGCTATGTCTGAACGTTCAGAATCAGAACGTCTGCTATGTCTGAACGTTCACAATCAGAACGCCTGCTATGTCTGAATGTTCAGAATCAGAACGTCTGCTATGTCTGAATGTTCAGAATCAGAACGTCTGCTATGTCTGAATGTTCAGAATCAGAACGTCTGCTATGTCTGAATGTTCAGAATCAGAACGTCTGCTATGTCAATGTTCAGAATCAGAACGTCTGCTATGTCTGAACGTTCACAATCAGAACGCCTGCTATGTCTGAATGTTCAGAATCAGAACGTCTGCTATGTCTGAATGTTCAGAATCAGAACGTCTGCTATGTCAATGTTCAGAATCAGAACGTCTGCTATGTCAATGTTCAGAATCAGAACGTCTGCTATGTCAATGTTCAGAATCAGAACGTCTGCTATGTCAATGTTCAGAATCAGAACGTCTGCTATGTCAATGTTCAGAATCAGAACGTCTGCTATGTCAATGTTCAGAATCAGAACGTCTGCTATGTCAATGTTCAGAATCAGAACGTCTGCTATGTCTGAATGTTCAGAATCAGAACGTCTGCTATGTCTGAATGTTCAGAATCAGAACGTCTGCTATGTCTGAATGTTCAGAATCAGAACGTCTGCTATGTCTGAATGTTCAGAATCAGAACGTCTGCTATGTCTGAATGTTCAGAATCAGAACGTCTGCTATGTCTGAATGTTCAGAATCAGAACGTCTGCTATGTCTGAATGTTCAGAATCAGAACGTCTGCTATGTCTGAATGTTCAGAATCAGAACGTCTGCTATGTCTGAATGTTCAGAATCAGAACGTCTGCTATGTCTGAATGTTCAGAATCAGAACGTCTGCTATGTCTGAATGTTCAGAATCAGAACGTCTGCTATGTCTGAATGTTCAGAATCAGAACGTCTGCTATGTCTGAATGTTCAGAATCAGAACGTCTGCTATGTCTGAATGTTCAGAATCAGAACGTCTGCTATGTCTGAATGTTCAGAATCAGAACGTCTGCTATGTCTGAATGTTCAGAATCAGAACGTCTGCTATGTCTGAATGTTCAGAATCAGAACGTCTGCTATGTCTGAATGTTCAGAATCAGAACGTCTGCTATGTCTGAATGTTCAGAATCAGAACGTCTGCTATGTCTGAATGTTCAGAATCAGAACGTCTGCTATGTCTGAATGTTCAGAATCAGAACGTCTGCTATGTCTGAATGTTCAGAATCAGAACGTCTGCTATGTCTGAATGTTCAGAATCAGAATGTCTGCTATGTCTGAATGTTCAGAATCAGAATGTCTGCTATGTCAATGTTCAGAATCAGAACGTCTGCTATGTCAATGTTCAGAATCAGAACGTCTGCTATGTCTGAATGTTCAGAATCAGAACGTCTGCTATGTCTGAATGTTCAGAATCAGAATGTCTGCTATGTCTGAATGTTCAGAATGTCTGCTATGTCTGAATGTTCAGAATCAGAATGCCTTCTATGTCTGAAAAGGCCCACGTCTTTCCTTAAGCTGCTTCCACCTGCTGTGTGTGGAATTCAAAAGATGCTACTAATCTTTAAAAGGGGCATACATACATTGTATGTGAAGTGCAGTAGCGGATTAAGACCAAAACACAAATATTTGTATAAACCTACACATGAACGGAAAACATTTTCTCAGTGCATACCGGTATGTTCGGTCTGTATGTGTGCATGTTTCCTTTGCCCTCACACTTATCACATTCTTCTAGTCTAAAAACACAAGGTAGAGAAACAGGAAGCTGTTAAGTGTGCCTGATGAAAGGCAGGAAGTTATCGGAATGCGGAAATAATAACACTGGTGCTTCTCACCACATTCAAAGAGCGGCCGATGCATCAAAGTATTAGCCCTTTGTTTTTAAGTAACTATTTGCGGCCTCCCAAGTGGCGCAGCGTTTTAAGGCGTCACTAAGGACCCGGGTTTGATCCCAGGCTGTGTCACAACCAGCCGTGATCGGGAGTCCCATTGGCCCAGTGTCGTCCGGGTTAGGGGAGGGTTTGGCCGGGGGGGCTTTACTTGGCTCATCGCACTCTAGCAACTCCTTGTGGTGGGCCGGGCACCTGCAGGCTGACCTCGGTTGTCAGTTAAACTCTGTTTCCTCCGACATATTGGTGCGGAGGTTAAGCGGGCGGGTGTTAAGAAGCGCGGTTTGGCGGGCCTTGTTTTTCGGAGGATGCATGACTCGACCTTCGCCTCCCGAGCCCGTTGGGGAGTTGTAGTGAACAGACAAGATGGAAATTGGGGAGAAAAAGGGGGTAAAAATATATATTAAATAAATAAAGTAAACTACTTGGCAATTATTCCTCACACAGTAAAAGGTGTTATAGTAGTTGTCTTATGTGCCATAACCTAGAAGTTATGGGGGTCTCTGTGAGGGGCATCACCCTGCACTTAGAGGGCACAGTAAATCACAGCAATAAAGCTGATACTGTAGAACTTGTGTAACACCAGTCCTGGGCAACATTTCCCTCCAGAAAGTGGTAACCTCCTTTGTGACCTCAATGAGGTGAAAACAATAGTGCACAAACTAGGGGGAGCTATTGCTCTCGCCACATTTCCAGTCACCTCAGAAAAAATAAAAATAAAAATGAACAAGACCCACATGACTCGAAAATCACAAGAACATTGGGAGGAATAGACGTGATAGTATTGCTCATGAAAGCTTTAAATTTGTAGATGAGGTGAGGACTGACTCACATCAAACTGGGCTAGTACTTCCCCGCTGACCAGACCCTCCTTCAGGGTGTTCATGGAGTCCCTCCAGGCGTCCTGGTCCAGCTGACTGGGGTCCTGGGGACACTTCTCTGGGATGTACTGGAAGTCTGGCTCAGTCTCCTGCTTCTCCTCCACCATGTCATAGATGGCTGGAGAGACAGGGAAGGAAGTAACAGTTAGTTAGAATAGTGTCTTTAGAACAATAGCCTGCTATATTTGATGTCACTTGTTCTTCTACCTGTATCATAATGATTTGGCCTGTTTTAACTGCACATTTCAATAGTGGTCCTGTGTAACTCAGTTGGTAGAGCATGGCGCTTGCAACGCCAGGGTTGTGGGTTCGATTCCCACGGGGGACCAGTACGGGAAAAGTATGCAATTACTACTTACTGTAAGTACCTCTGGATAAGAACATCTGCTAAATGACATAAATGTTAAAATGTAGTAAACCCAAGGAGATTACTTAGTCACCAATCAGAACCCTCTCCTCACCATTGGGCCTGACCAATAAGATGAGCTCTCCTGAGTGGCTCTCACAGCTGGCCTTGATGAACATGACCACCTGGTCGTGAGTGTGCTCCGAGATGTCTCGACCGTTGATCAGAACCACCTGGTCACCTTCGTTCAGACGAGGGACACACAGGTCAGCCTGTAGAGGGTTGGAGGAGAACGCAATCAGAACACAGTTGAGTCAAGTGGTTAAAGTGGTATACTGGGAAGAACAGACTAGAACACTGGGCCTGTAATATAATAAAGTTTCTCAGAGCAAGAGTGCTGTTCTAGGATCTCCGTCCATATAATCTTATTTATTATGATCCAAAGGCAAAACTGACCCTATATCAACTCTTTGTGAATATGGGCCCTGTAGCGATAGCTTGTGTTAAATGACAACAAAGAGAACTAATTGCTGTTCATTGTCTTTGACTAAATCAATATCAGAGTAACATCCTGAAGCCTTTTTAGTTGAGCCGTGAAAGGACTGCTACTTTTGTTCACTCGATCTAGAATACCTCACACTCATTACCTCTCAAGAGAATTACCTTCGGTCATCGTCACAGCCATGTATATTCTACTTTCTACTCAAGCAGATACCACAACGGCTGTCAAGGAACTACACTGGACTTTGTGCAAACTGGAAACCGCATATCCTGAGGCCACATTTATTCTAGCTGGGGAATTTAATAAAGCAAATCTGAGGAATACGCTACCAAAGTTTTACCAACACATTGCCTGCGCTACTTGCGCATCAAAAACTCTCGACCATTACTACTCTCCCTTCCGGGACGGCTACAAGGCCCTCTCTTCGGCCAATCAGATCACGCCTCCATTCTGCTCCTCCCTTTCTATAGGCAGAAACTCAAACAGTAAGTACCTGTGGTAAGGTCTGTTCAATGATGGTCTGACCAATCGGAATCCATGCTTCAAGATTGTTTTGATCACGCTGACTGATATATGTTCCGGGTTGCCTCTGAGAATGACATTGCTGTATACACCGAAGTAGATAGGGGATGTTGTTCCTACCGTGATGATTAAAACCTGTCCAAACCAGAAAATGGCGATAGATTGCAGCATAAGCGCAAAACTGAAAGCGTAAATCACCCCATTTAACCACAGCAATTTCGCTGGGAATATGGTTGAGTACAAACAGATCCGGTTATGCCCTCCGTAAGGTTATCAAACTGGCAAAACGTCAATACAGAGACAAAGTGGAATCGCAATTCAACGACTCACACAAGAGGTATGGCAGGGACTTCAGACAATCACAGATTATAAAAGGGAAAACCAGCCAGGTATATTAGCTTGTCCGCCTTGCTACCGGACAAGCTAAAACACCTTCGCCCGCATCGAGGAAAACACACTGCCACAGACCCAGGCCACAGCCGCTTCCGAGGAAGTCTGCTGTGGGTCTGAACCCAACCCTGTGCAACTGGGTCCTGGACTTTCTAACGGGCAGCCCCCCAGGTGGTGAAGGTAGGCAACACAACACCTCCACTATGCTGATCCTCAACGCAAGGGCCCCACAAGGGTGTGTGCTCAGCCCCCTCCTGTACTCCCTGTTCACCCATGACCGCATGGGCACACACGTCTTCAATTCATAAAGTTTTCAGACGACAACAGTGGTAGGCCTGATTACCAACATCGAGGGCTGTATCACTGCCTGGTACGGCACCTGCGCGGTTAGCAACCGCAGGGCTCTCCAGAGGGCCCTCCACGACATCTTCAGCACCCGGTGTAATAGGAAGGCCAAAACTATCATCAAGAAACTCAGCCACGCAAGACATGGCCTGTTCACCCCGCTACCATCCAGAAGGCGAGGTGAGTACAGGTGCATCAAAGCTGGGACCGAGAGACTTCTATCTCTCTTCTAAACAGCTTCTATCTCAAGGCCATCAGACTGTTGAATAGTCACCACTACCTGGCCCCGCCCAGTACCCTGCCCTGAACTTTAGTCACTGTCACTATGCGCTTACCACCCGGTTACTCAACCCTTCACCTTAGAGGCTGCTGCCTATGTACATAGACATGGAACACTGGTCACTTTAATCATGTCTACATACTGTTTCACAAACTTCATATGTAAGTACTGTATTCTAGTCAAGGCCTATCTTAACTATTGCTGTACATATACCACTCTATCATATATATATATATACCACTCTATCATATATATATATATATATATATATATATATATATATATATATATATATATATATATATACATACATACACACACACACACACATATATATACACACAGTTGACGTCGGAAGTTTACATACACCTTAGCCAAATACATTTAAACTCAGTTTTTCACAATTCCTGACATTTAATCCTAGTAAAAAGTCCCTGTCTTAGGTCAGTTAGGATCACCACTTTACTTTAAGAATGTGAAATGTCAGAAAAATAGTAGAGAGAATTATTTATTTCAGCTTTTATTTCTTTCATCACATTCCCAGTGGGTCAGAAGTTTACATACAGTCAATTAGTATTTGGTAGCACTGCCTTTAAATTGTTTAACTTGGGTCAAACATTTCGGGTAGCCTTCCACAAGCTTCCCACAATAAGTTGGGTGAATTTTGGCCTATTCCTCCTGACAGAGATGGTAAAACTGAGTCAGGTTTGTGGGCCTCCTTGCTCGCACATGCTTTTTCAGCTCTGCCCACAAATTTTCTATTGGATTGAGGTCAGGGTTTTGTGATGGCCACTCCTAATACCTTGACTTTGTCGTCCTTAAGCCATTTTGCCACATCTTTGGAAGTATGCTTGGAGTCATTGTCCATTTGGAAGACCCATTTGCGACAAAGCTTTAACTTCCTGATTGATGTCTTGAGATGTTACTTCAATATATCCACATAGTTTTCCTCCCTCACGATGCCATCTATTTTGTGAAGTGTTTTGCACTTTTCGCACCAAAATACGTTCATCTCTAGGAGACAGAACTCATCTCCTTCCTGAGCGGTATGACCACTGCTGGCTTGCTTCTGAAGCTAAGCAGGGTTGGTCCTGGTCAGTCCCTGGATGGGAGACCAGATGCTGCTGGAAGTGGTGTTGGAGGGCCAGTAGGAGGCACTCTTTCCTCTGGTCTAAAAAATATCCCAATGCCCCAGGGCAGTGATTGGGGACACTGTCCTGTATAGGGTGCCGTCTTTCGGATGGGACGTTAAACGGGTGTCCTGACTCTCTGAGGTCATTAAAGATCCCATGGCACTTATCGTAAGAGTAGGGGTGTTAACCCCGGTGTCCTGGCTAAATTCCCAATCTGGCCCTCAAACCATCATGGTCACCTAATAATCCCCAGTTTACAATTGGCTCATTCATCCCCCTCCTCTCCCCTGTAACTATTCCCCAGGTCGTTGCTGCAAATGAGAACGTGTTCTCAGTCAACTTACCTGGTAAAATAACGGTAAAAATAAAAAAATAAATAAAAAAAATGACGGCTGCGTGATCCCACGGTGTTTATACTTGCGCACTATTGTTTGTACAGATGAACGTGGTAGTTCAGGCGTTTGGAAATTGCTCCCAAGGATGAACCAAACTTGTGGAGGTCTACAATTTTCTTTCTGAAGTCTTGGCTGATTACTTTTGATTTTCCCATGATGTCAAGCAAAGAGGCACTGAGCTTGAAGGTTGGCCTTGAAATACATCCACAGGTACACCTCCAATTGACTCAAATGATGTCAATTAGCCTATCAGAAGCTTCTAAAGCCATGACATCATTTTCTGGAATTTTCCAAGCTGTTTAAAAGGCACAGTCAACTTAGTGTATGTAAACTTCTGACCCACTGAAATTGTGATACAGTGAATTATAAGTGAAATAATCGGTCTGTAAACAATTGTTGGAAAAATCACCAACCGACTTGCCAAAACTATAGTTTGTTAACAAGAAATTTGTGGAGTTGTTGAAAAACGAGTTATAATGACTCCAACCGAAGTGTATGTAAACTTCCAACTTCAACTGTATATGTATATGTATATATATATATATGTATATGTATATGTATATATATATATATATATATATATATATATATATATATATATATACACTGCTCAAAAAAATAAAGGGAACACTTAAACAACACAATGTAACTCCAAGTCAATCACACTTCTGTGAAATCAAACTGTCCACTTAGGAAGCAACACTGATTGACAATAAAGAGCCCTGCAAAATGACCTCCAGCAGGCCACAAATGTGCATGTGTCTGCTCAAACGGTCAGAAACAGACTCCATGAGGGTGGTATGAGGGCCCGACGTCCACAGGTGGGGGTTGTGCTTACAGCCCAACACCGTGCAGGACGTTTGGCATTTGCCAGAGAACACCAAGATTGGCAAATTCGCCACTGGCGCCCTGTCCTCTTCACAGATGAAAGCAGGTTCACACTGAGCACATGAGCACATGTGACAGACGTGACAGAGTCTGGAGACGCTGTGGAGAACGTTCTGCTGCCTGCAACATCCTCCAGCATGACCGGTTTGGCGGTGGGTCAGTCATGGTGTGGGGTGGCATTTCTTTGTGGGGCCGCACAGCCCTCCATGTGCTCGCCAGAGGTAGCCTGACTGCCATTAGGTACCGAGATGAGATCCTCAGAGCCCTTGTGAGACCATATGCTGACACATGCACATTTGTGGCCTGCTGGAGGTCATTTTGCAGGGCTCTGGCAGTGCTCCTCCTTGCACAAAGGCAGAGGTAGCGGTCCTGCTACTGGGTTGTTGCCCTCCTACGGCCTCCTCCACGTCTCCTGATGTACTGGCCTGTCTCCTGGTAGCACCTCCATGCTCTGGACACTACGCTGACAGACACAGCAAACCTTTTTGCCACAGCTCGCATTGATGTGCCATCCTGGATGAGCTGCACTACCTGAGCCACTTGTGTGGGTTGTCGACTCCGTCTCATGCTACCACTAGAGTGAAAGCACCACCAGCATTCAAAAGTGACCAAAACATCAGCCAGGAAGTATAGGAACTGAGAAGTGGTCTGTGGTCACCACCTGCAGAATCATTCCTTTATTGGGGGTGTCTTGCTAATTGCCTATAATTTCCACCTTTTGTCTATTCCATTTGCACAACAGCATGTGAAATTTATTCTCAATCAGTGTTGCTTCCTAAGTGGACAGTTTGATTTCACAGAAGTGTGATTGACTTGGAGTTACATTGTGTTGTTTAAGTGTTCCCTTTATTTTTTTGAGCAGTGTATATATATATATATATATATATATATATATATATATATATATATATATATATATATATATATATATATATATATATATACACACACACATATATATCTATGTGTATATATGTTTATACACACACACACACACACACACACATTATTCTATCCATATACTGTCCATAATGACTATACATCCCATCACATATATTTATACTCCGGACTCCTATATTGCTCGTCGTAATATTTACATATTTTTTAATTCCATTCTTCTACTTTTTTAATTTACTGTTAGATATTACTGCACTGTTGGAGCTAGGAACACAAGAATTTCGCTAACCTGCAATTAACATCTGCTAAATATGTGTATGCAACCAATCAAATCTGATTTGATTACTGGGTGATGTCAAATCAGACCAGTTCAACGCAATGTACATTGACAGACAGTCCTACAAGTGTGAGTCTACTGTTCCAAACAATGGAACGTTTCATACAGTGTGTGAGTATGTGCGTGTTCCAATGAGAGAGCGTGAGAGGGAACAAGACAGAGGGAGGGAAAGAGAGACAGATAGAAGGGAAAGATGGAGAGAGAAATAGCGAGAGAGAGGGAGATGAGGGGTAGAGACATTGTGAGTGTGAGGGCAGAAGTGATAGGGAAGTGTGAGCGTGTTTCTGATTATCTGAAAGAGGAAGAACATGAGTATGTGTACTGTAAATGTTTTTTACATTTTATTTTCATTTTACCTTTATTTAACTAGGCAAGTCAGTTAAGAACAAATTCTTATTTACAATGACAGCCTACCCCGTCCAAACCCTAACCCGGACTCCCAATCACGACCGGCTGTGATACAGCCTAGAATCGAACCAGGGTCTGTAGTGTCGCCTCAAGCACTGAGATGACTTAGACCGCTGCACCACTCGGGAGCCAGAGTGTATGGGGTGTTGGTTAATGTTCTAACATACCGATGTCCCAGGGGCCACACGAGACACGATGACGGGCACCTTCTGATCAGCTCCACCCTAAAACCAAGGCAATGGAGAGGGCTAAACAATCTGATCATATCACCAGCAGTTCTTGGTTAAGTCTCAGGATTAGGAGCAGTAGTGTTAGGTGACTACCCTCTGGTCATTGTTATTTCATAGCATTATACATTAAAACATGATATAATAAGAAAGATGTTTCATTGTCACACACACATGATAGGTGCAGTGAAATGTGTAGAACAGCGCACCTGGAGCAAATTAGGGCACATCGATAGATTCTTCACCTTGTCGGCTCGAGTATTTGAACCGGCGACCTTTCGGTTACTGGCCCAACGCTCTAATCGCTAGGTTACCTGCGGCCCTACAAAGCACTACTGTAGGCACTAGGCAGAGGTCTCACCTTGACGTTGAAGCCAAATCGTCTGTTGTCGTCTGGCCTCATCTTGACCAGGACCAGATTGTCGTGAGGAACAACACCGTTCAACTGTAGAGAAAGACATAGGGATGTGTTAATACATGTCTACACTGGAAAGGACATAAGCTCCTGACAGTCTACAGAGCCTCTGAAGGACCCACAGTTCTTCAGAGGTCACAAGGTCAGAAAAAACATGACCCTGGCCCTAGTTCTAAGTCATTTAGGTTCAGCTGAATAAATTCATTATGAAACAAAATGAAAACAGTGGTAGATTGAGTCAGGGCAGACTTACCGTGGTCTTGTCGGTTGCCATGGGGACATCGTACATCTCGTTGATGTGGTTGTCAAGGAGACTCTGCTGGGAGTGGTCCTGGATGATCTGGCTCAGGTTCTTCCTGGACTGTCTTGGAGGCAGGGCCGGGGGCAGACCATCTACTGTCTCTGGGGAGCTGGAGAGAGACACAGACAGCGTTAGCTCATGGTAGAGTACCTTCAGTCTGTCTGTCAGCCAGTCCCTTTTAAGTCCTTGATATTTTTTCAAGATAAGGCACGTTCCATTTCCTAAAATACAACAGAGCTAACAAGAGCTCAGTAAGCCATTCAGCCAATCAGAGCTTTTGGATAAGTAGAAACTCCAGTTGCTCGTGGCCATTGGCCAATAGTTGAGCTCCTACAGCACATCCTCCACACAGAGAGAGACTGTGTGTGTGTGTTGTGTACAGTGTACCTAACCATCCCAGTCACTCAACCACATAAATCCCAGGAGGCCCAGGGGGACTAGAGGCCAGTCAGGAACAGTCACAGCACATTGTCTTTGTTTGGCGTCCTGTACGCCAGGCTGGTGTCACAACACAGGAGACACTGGTTGGGAGGGAGGGGTGACACGGCAGGAGGGACAGACAGGCCTCTCTCTCAAAATAAACAGATACCACAAGGACTTCAGCCACATGGCTGAGAGAGGGAAGGGGGGAAGGGACTACTGCTCACTGACACTGACCACGGGGACGTACACAGAGTATTTGTCTGTATTTATCTCATTACATCAAGACAGTAAGACATAAATACAGTTGCTGTCCTTCTCCCCCCAACTGATTGAAGTCAGGGAACGGAACGGTCAACCTTAACTTAGTTCTTTAAAGGTCAGGCTGGGGTCAGCAGCCTCTAACGTGACAGTGTAATGGGATGTTTTCCTGGTTCACAGATCAGGTTGTAGAAGGGAGGTATCATATGACCTGGTTGCCTTGGTTTCCACTGCTTAAAACCTCATCTTACTGAGGTAATGCTGTGACAGCGAATACTGTTGTATCGTTGTTTCTTTTTGAGACAGAGAGAGACAGAGACAGGAAAAAGAGAGATGGGGAGAGAGACAGACAGAGAGAGAGACAGAGAGGAAAAAGAGAGATGGGGAGAGAGAGGGCGATGTTGAGATCCCAGGAAGAGTGAGCAGGTGGTTATGTCATCTTCTGGATCAGTGAAGAGAAGAGCAAATGGCTTGGCACAGAATGTGGGTGCGTGCAAGCGTGTGTGTATGCGTTTGTCCGTGTGTGTGTGTGTGTGTGTGTGTGTGTGTGTGTGTGTGTGTGTGCGTTTGTGTGTGTGTGTATATGTTTATGTGTGTGAATAGAGGAGTGAAATGAGAGCGAAAGAGGGAGGGAAAGTATATAGGCCGAGTGTGGGTGTGCCTCTGTGTATATGCATAGGTTAAGTATGAATATGTATGAACTCACTACTGTAAGTCGATCTGGATAAGAACGTCTGCTAAATGACTAAAATGTTAAATTGGGAAGTGAGGGAACTCTGAACTCCTCCCTCTATTCCCATTAGAGATGCGGTATCTGTACTAGTGCTTGCGACACAGTTCTTGGTAAGATAACACTTCTGCAGAGCAGATAAATACCCTTCCTGCTTTAACAGAACAAGCCAGTTGTTGTAGAGGCTCTTACCCAATCTAGCCTAATAATAAACAGTTAACGGAACTCTGAAAGGCATCTCAAAGAACAGAACAGCCAAAAGAACTGGAGTACAGGGTTGTCTGGAGGTTGAGGTTAGGATGTAGAGCAGAGGGAAAACAGGGGGGTGGGACAAGGAGAGGGCTGAACATAGCCTTACTCAGCAGGGCAACTCAACACTAGTAGTCCAGCGGTTAGGTCACTCTCAAACGTCATGCTTCTACAGTAAAGTCACCAGGGGTTAGGTCACTCTCACATGTCACGCTGCTACAGTAGAGTCACCAGGGGTTAGGTCACTCTCACACGTCACGCTGCTACAGTAGAGTCACCAGGGGTTAGGTCACTCTCACACGTCACGCTGCTACAGTGAAGTCACCAGGGGTTAGGTCACTCTCACACTGCTACAGTAGAGTCATTAGGGTTAGGTCACTCTCACACGTCATGCTGCTACAGTAGAGTCATTAGGGGTTAGGTCACTCTCACACGTCATGCTGCTACAGTAGAGTCATCAGGGGTTAGGTCACTCTCACACTGCTACAGTAGTCACCAGAGGTTAGGTCACTCTCACACGTCACGCTGCTACAGTAGGGCCACCAGGGGTTAAGTCACACTCACATGTCACGTTGCTAAAGTAGAGTCACCAGGGGTTAGGTCACTCTCACACGTCATGCTGGGTTAGGCTCTACTGTTAGTCTACTCTCAGATATCAGTGGACTACCAGTGCAGTAGACTACAGCCACGGGCCGGGGAAGTTTGACCTAGGACGGGTATACTGCGCTGAGTCAGACAGGCCTCATTTTTATGTGTCTACCACCCCCCACCTTGCTCCATCCCAGCCCTGCCGAACACCCTCCATGCCCCCAGAGCTGTAAACACTTTTTATAGCCCGCGTTCAAAGGCTCTGTTTTCATTTAAGCCCATTAAATGACATTTGGGAAAGGGTGTGAACTGTAATTGCAAGCCACAAACACACAAGCCAACCGTTAAAAAGGATACCTTTTAAAAAGCAGCCGTTTCAGAAGTCGGAGCAGACACCATGGCACTGGTACTGTCATGTCCAATTCAAATGTGGCTTCCATTGATTTTTAGACAGTGGCTTTAGTGGAGACTTTAACAGTGGAATATAGTCACAGTCACCAACTTTCACCCTCATTAACAGCTATGGTGGTGTTTTGCAGAGAGGGAAGAGCTGGTCAGAGACAACTTCCATTAGACTGTCAGTCTTGCTTAGAGCAGTCCCTTGGTGTATATTGATTTAATGTAGGCCTAGTATCTCGTACTGGGCTACAACTAGGTGCCCCAGTTGTTCCTGGTCAGATCAGTACAGTCATGTCAACAGGGCCACTGATAACCACCACACCTCTCATCTTCCTGACTACTACAGTGTGTCCAGTGTCCACTAGAGGTCCAGACGGGTGAGTGGACGAGGCTGACTTGCGATTGCTGACTTGCGATTGCTGACTTGCGATTGCTGACTTGCGATTGCTGACTTGCGTGTGTGTGTGTGTGTGTGTGTGTGTGTGCGTGCGTGCGTGCGTGCGTGCGTGCGGCAGCAGACTTACGGGCTGGAGTCCAGACTGATAGAGTTGGCCTGGGTGGAGGACGCTGATTTGTGATTGGAGAAGACGGGGAGACTAGGCGAGGCGTGGATTATGTGGTCCACCAGGTGCCCAACCGACAACGGGCGCATCCGCGCCCCCTCCTCTACGAACAACGAGTTCCGGCTGCACACACACACGCAACATGGTGGTTAGGATGAGTGTGTGTGGAATCAAAGCAAATGAATGTACGGTATTCCACACTGTTTGAAGACTTCCATTGTTTGTTTGATTCTATTATGTTTTACCCAGCTTCTGTAATACATTTGAATGTGTAGAATTCCTTTTGTTTTGCCCATGCTATGAACAGTGTGACTTCCATTTCTGGTGTTATTGGAACTGGGACTCCCTCACAGCGTGTCTCCCTCTCGGAGGCATGGGCGTTATATTAGGACAGGGTATATAAGGAGTGACAGCCAGGTACTCACTGGTTAGGGGTACCGGGTGGGGAGCGTGTGGGCAGGCTCTGGGTCTCCAGCCTCTCGTCTGATAGGCTGTTCCTGCTCACCGCCTCCCAGTCTGTCCCGCACATCAACTTCCTGGCCATGGGCTTACTGGGAGACCTACTCAAACAGGAAATATAATCAGTCACATGACAGAGCCAATGAGGATGTGATACTGCTGACTTTGTGATAAGGAAGACAGAGGGTGTGTCTGAAAATGCACCCTATTCCTTATATAGTGCACTACCTTTGACCAGGGTCCGGATAGGGCTTGGGTGGAAAGTAATGCACTATATAGGGAATAGGGCGCCATGTCAGACCCAGTTAGAGTGGTGAAACACTCCAGTCTAAAGCCCATATGTAAATGACTGAAACACAGCTCAGTGATAAAGATAGAATCCTTGAGACTAGGATGTGATGATTGGCCCATTAACATCACTAATTCATCCTACAGCACCTCCAGGATGTGATGATTGGCCCATCAACATTACTAATTCATCCTACAGCACCTCCAGGATGTGATGATTGGCCCATCAATATCACTAATTCATCCTACAGCACCTCCAGGATGTGATGATTGGCCCATCAATATCACTAATTCATCCTACAGCACCTCCAGGATGTGATGATTGGCCCATCAACATTACTAATTCATCCTACAGCACCTCCAGGATGTGATGATTGGCCCATCAACATCACTAATTCATGCTACAGCACCTCCAGGATGTGATGATTGGCCCATCAACATTACTAATTCATCCTACAGCACCTCCAGGATGTGATGATTGGCCCATCAATATCACTAATTCATCCTACAGCACCTCCAGGATGTGATGATTGGCCCATCAACATTACTAATTCATCCTACAGCACCTCCAGGATGTGATGATTGGCCCATCAACATTACTAATTCATCCTACAGCACCTCCAGGATGTGATGATTGGCCCATCAATATCACTAATTCATCCTACAGCACCTCCAGGATGTGATGATTGGCCCATCAACATTACTAATTCATCCTACAGCACCTCCAGGATGTGATGATTGGCCCATCAATATCACTAATTCATCCTACAGCACCTCCAGGATGTGATGATTGGCCCATCAACATTACTAATTCATCCTACAGCACCTCCAGGATGTGATGATTGGCCCATCAACATTACTAATTCATCCTACAGCACCTCCAGGATGTGATGATTGGCCCATCAATATCACTAATTCATCCTACAGCACCTCCAGGATGTGATGATTGGCCCATCAACATTACAAATTCATCCTACAGCACCTCCAGGATGTGATGATTGGCCCATCAACATTACTAATTCATCCTACAGCACCTCCAGGATGTGATGATTGGCCCATCAACATTACTAATTCATCCTACAGCACCTCCAGGATGTGATGATTGGCCCATCAACATTACTAATTCATCCTACAGCACCTCCAGGATGTGATGATTGGCCCATCAACATTACAAATTCATCCTACAGCACCTCCAGGATGTGATGATTGGCCCATCAACATTACTAATTCATCCTACAGCACCTCCAGGATGTGATGATTGGCCCATCAACATTACTAATTCATCCTACAGCACCTCCAGGATGTGATGATTGGCCCATCAACATTACAAATTCATCCTACAGCACCTCCAGGATGTGATGATTGGCCCATCAACATTACTAATTCTCTGGGCATTAACAGATATTTAGAGCTGTCGTACTTCTTTTGATAGAGGACTTAATAGCAGAGATACATGCATAAACCATAAATATAGTGCCTATACACCTTCGACATCCCCTTTAACTTTTTTTCACATTTTGTTGCATTACAAAGTGGGATTGAAACAGATCAAATTTTTAAAAATTGTCATTGAGCTACACAAAATACTCCATAATGTTAACGTGAAAAGAGCATTCTAAATATTAATAAAACATGTAATAACTAAAATAGCCATTGCGTAAGTATTCACCCCTTTCATTTAGGCAAGCATAAATTAGTTCAGAAGTAAAATTTGGCTTAATAAATCACACACTAAGTTATATGGACTCACTCTGTGCGAAATAATAGGGATTAACATGATTTTTGAATGACTACTCTTTCCATCTGCCCCCCATACATACATCTGTAAGGTCCATCAGTCAAGTATTGAATTTCAAGCATTGATTCAACTAAAGACCATCAAAAAGAAGGGTAGTGATTGGTAAATGGGTTACAATAACAAATCAGACATTGAATATATCTTTACGCATGGTCAAGTTAATAATCATGCTGTGGATTATGTATTAAACCATCCAGACACATCAAAGATGCAGTTGTCTTTCTGATCTGAGCGGCAGGACAGGAAGGAAACTGCTTAGGGTTGTCACCTTGAGGCCATTGGTGATTTTAAAACATGTACAGAGTTCAATGGCTGTGATGGGAGAAAACTGAGGATGGATCAACATTGTAGTGACTCCACAATAATGACCTAATTGACAGAGTGAAAAGGAGAACACAAATATACAGAATATTCCAAAACATTCATGTGTATGCAACAAGGCACTAAAGTAACACTGCATCAAAAATGGCCTAAATGCAAAGCCTTATGTTTGGGGCAAATCCACCACAACACATCACAGATTACCACTCTACTTATTTTCAAGCATAGTGGTGGCTGCATCATGGTATGGGTATGCTTGTCATCGGCAAAGACTGGGGAGTTTTTCAGGACGAAAAAATGTGGGACGGTGCTAATCACAGGCAAAATCCCAGAGAAAAACATGGTTCAGTCTGCTTTCCAGCAGACACTTGGAGACAAGTTCATCTTTCGGCAGGACAATAACCACATCTACACTGGAGTTACATACCAAGAAGACAGTGAATGTTCAAATTACAGTTTTGACGTAAATCTGCTTGAAAATCTATGTCAAGATCCCCAACACCTTGACAAAGCATAAAGAATTGTTTGGGAAAAAAATTGGCAAATATTGCACAATCCAGGTGTGCAAAGCTCTTAGAGACGTATCCAAGTAGACTCACATCTGTAATTGCTGCCAAAGGTGTTTCTAACATGTATTTACTCAGGGGCGTGAATACTTATCTAATCAAGGAATACTAGTGTTTTGCTTTTCATTCATCTTTAAAATGTGTAGATCGTTGACAAAAAAAATACAATTAATGAATTTTAATCCCAATTTGTAACAATAAAATGTACAGAAATTCAAGGGAGGTGTAGATATTCTATAGACACTGTACATATACAGTAGTGTTGTGTTGCATTACCTGGCAAACACCCTGTTCTTGATCCCCTTCTCTTTGCCATACTGCACCGACTGCACCTCGGTCCTCCCGCTGCATAGAACACGTTCAAACATCCAAACCATCCTTTTAGTAACACTCAGCCACATCTTACAAACTGCTGTGCTGCACCTCACATCCCAACTGGAACTTTAAAAAATGCATCGACATTCTCCCAACTCTGTTTCACCCAAACTGTATATCTCACTGGACGAAACGCCCCCTTACCACCCCTCATCCCCTTCACAGCTCAAAGCAAATGCTCAAGTACTTCAACAATGAACAGTTTGTTTTATTTCTACTATTTCTAATCTCCATCTGAGACGTGAATCCATATGAATAATAGAATAACTCCTTTTCCCCCAAAAGCGTTTTGAAAGGACTGAAGAAAAACAAGCCCAGTTTTGGGTTTGCGTTAATAATTAATCTACTTTTCCCAAAGATGAGAGCACAATAAGCAACCATTAACGCAATTCCCCAAACACTGACTGTTGATGCCACTCACCGTGACCTCGCAAACATTTTTGACCTGTGTTGACATTTCAGTGGCAGTGCTTTGTGCCTTGCAGGTATAGTGTGCATGGGTTGGTGTATGCACCTGTGGTAATGGGGATTTTCTCATACCAGTAACGAAACTTGGAGCCCAGGGTAAAATAGTGGGCAAAGAAGTTCTTCTGAGGGGGAACGGGCCGGTCCAGACGGAAGAAGGTGTGATGCTCTACACAGGTCTTCCATAGGTTCTTACAGGCTCTGTAGCTCACCATGTTAAACCCCAGCAAGGTCTCCCTCGTCTCATTCTGTAGAAGGAGGGATGGAGAGAGATAAAAAGTAAAGGAGGGAGGGAGAGACAGAGAATGTAAAGGAGGGAGGGAGAGACAGAGAGAATGACAGAGTGAGTGAGAACAATAATGAGAAAGGACATGTTTCTATACTGAGAGCAATATATTCTGAGCTGCTGTTATGTGACCACCCTCCCACACATCATTCAATTCCTTTAATCCATAGGCTTTATTGTGTACTATGCATTGGGGGAGAGGTAGTAGTGAGGTGTTGAGTTCAAATCTTGGTCCTATGGTCACAGATGTCAAGACAAGGTTACAGTGCCATGTTCATAGATGGGGAAATAGAATGTGTTGGATTAGCCACCATGATCCGGTAGGTTTGTTGCACGAGACGAGGAGACAGGCAGTTCATCTCTATCTGCAGCCCCAACATCCCCATACCCCTCCCTCAGCCTCCACGGTGTTTCCTGAGGGCACATGCCACATCCACATACCCCTCCCTCAGCCTCCACGGTGTTTCCTGAGGGCACATGCCACATCCCCATACCCCTCCCTCAGCCTCCACGGTGTTTCCTGAGGGAACATGCCACATCCCCCTCCCTCAGCCTCCACAGTGTTTCCTGAGGGCACATGCCACATCCCCATACCCCTCCCTCAGCCTCCACGGTGTTTCCTGAGGGCACATGCCACATCCCCCTCCCTCAGCCTCCACGGTGTTTCCTGAGGGCACTTGCCACATCCCCATAACCCTCCCTCAGCCTCCACGGTGTTTCCTGAGGGCACATGCCACATCCCCCTCCCTCAGCCTCCACAGTGTTTCCTGAGGGCACATGCCACATCCACATACCCCTCCCTCAGCCTCCACGGTGTTTCCTGAGGGAACATGCCACATCCCCCTCCCTCAGCCTCCACAGTGTTTCCTGAGGGCACATGCCACATCCCCATACCCCTCCCTCAGCCTCCACGGTGTTTCCTGAGGGCACATGCCACATCCCCCTCCCTCAGCCTCCACAGTGTTTCCTGAGGGCACATGCCACATCCCCATACCCCTCCCTCAGCCTCCACAGTGTTTCCTGAGGGAACATGCCACATCCCTATACCCCTCCCTCAGCCTCCATAGTGTTTCCTGTGGGAACATGCCACTAGTCATGAAGACATGGTGGTCCCCATTCCCACTTGGGTCATTATGTTCACAGAGACAGCCATAGCATAATGTTCTAGTAAGCTGTCTGCTCATATAGCCTGTGAGTCTACTGTACAGAAACAGAGAGAGACCAGTTAAGGTTCAGTATCTTTTAAAAAAAATATATGTTAACTTTGCTGTGACTGTCCACACCAGCATCTTGAAACGTTGTCAAGGAAGAGCAGGTTCTCAGCATCTTGAAACGTCGTCAAGGAAGAGCAGGTTCTCAGCATCTTGAAACGTCATCAAGGAAGAGCAGGTTCTCATTCTCACTCCACAGAACGTGTTTCCATGACGGAGAGCTTTACACCACTCCAGCTTGGCATTGCACATGGTGATCTTAGGTTTGTGTGCAGCTGCTCAGCCATGGAAACCCACTTCATGAAGCTCCTGACGAACACATTTTGTGCTGGAGCTGCTTCCAGAGGCAGTTTAAATTCAGTAGTGAGTGTTGCAACCGAGAACAGATGTTTCTACGCGCTTCAGTGGTCCCGTTCTGTGAGCTTGTGTGGCCTACCACTTCGCGGCTGAGCCGTTGTTGCTCCTAGACGTTTCCACTTCACAATAACAGCACTTACAGTTGGCCCGGGGCAGCTCCAACAAGGAAGCAATTTTTAAAAAACTGACATGTTGGAAAGGTGGCATCCTATGACGGTGCCACGTTGAAAGTCACTGAGCTCTTCAATAAGGACATTTTACAGGCAATGTTTGTCGATGGAGATTGCATGGCTGTGTGCTCGATTTTATACACCTGTCCGCAACGGATGTGGCGGAAATAGCCAAATCCAGTAATTTGAAGGGGTGTCCACATACTTTTGACTTTATCCACATTTTGCTACGTTACAGCCTTATTCTAAAATGTATTACATTTATTTTCTCCATCATCAATCTACACACAATACCCCATAATGACAAAGCAAAAACAGGTTTGTTTTATTTAAAAAAAAGTATATATTAAAAAAAAAAGTATCTATATACATAAGTATTCAGACCCTTTGCTATGAGACTTGAAATTGAGCTCAGGTGTATCCTGTTTCCATTGATCATCCTTGAGATGTTCCTACAACTTGATTGGAGTCCACCTGTGGTAAATTCAATTGATTGGACATGATTTGGAAAGGCACACACCTGTTTATATAAGGTCCCACAGTTGACACTGCATGTCAATACAAAAACCGAGCCATGAGGTCGAAGGAATTGTCCGTAGACTTCCGAGACAGGATTGTGTCGAAGCACAGATCTGGGGAAAGGTACCAAAACATTTCTGCAGCATTGAAGGTTCCCAAGAACACATTGGCCTCCATCATTCTTAAATGAAATAAGTAAGAAGTATGAAGTACTAAGAAGTACTAAAAACCTGTTTTCACTTTTCATTATGGGATATTGTGTATAGATTTATGAATATTTAAATGTTTTTTTTTAAATATATTTACAGATAGGGCTGTAACGTAACAAAATGTGGAAAAAGTCAAGGGGTCTGAATACATTCTGAATGCACTGTATATATATATATATATATGAGTGATGTATAGACAATGTGGACAGTATATGGATTGAATATGTAGTATATCTGAAGAACAGTATATGTATAGTATATAATAAAATATATATTGCTCGCAGGAACAACTTACTACTCCAGGAGGAAAATGTAAAAGGAAGGAAATTAATTTCCTGGTTCGTTGTTACTTTTTAAAGCGTGTGCCGTGACCCGCGCGCACATGACCCATATGTCAATGGGGCTGCGTCCCAAATGGAACCCTGTTCCCTATACATGGCACTACTTTGCTTAGAGCCCTGGTCTAAAGTAGTGCACTAAATGGGGACTAGGGTTAAATTTGGGATGCAATCCCTGAATAATTCAGTTTGAGTGACACCCTGGAGGCTGGGCGACGGCCGCAGTGCTCTTAGTACAACTGCTCTGGAAAAACCCCTTCTCCATTATGAAACCAGGGAGGGAGAGGGGAGGGGGGTTGATGGGGCTGTTTTGGGGATCTTTTCCTGAGATTCCATGGAACAGAGGAAGTAGGAGAGGGAGCCTGCAGCACTTTCAATTCATTTTCAGATCACGTTCCCACCTCCACACCCAAAATACATTATCTATTCTTCATAATTAATAAGCATTTAAGAGGCACTCCCTCTGTTGCTCTTTCAGATTTCAGTGACAGTCAGCGGCGGAGCAGGCCGGTGATTATGCCAGAAAACCAGTTCATCAAATAAACAAATATGGACGCTGGGTCTGGGTGAGGGGGCAGTTAATGTTGTTCATGTCTAAGCTAGGTTGTTTCAGATTGATATGGTGCCTGTGGAGTGATGAGGGACTGGACCAGTGGTAGGTGGTCCATTAGCAGTGCTAGCTAGTTTCCTCCCTGAGGAAGAGTCAGAGAACTGGGTCTGGTTTGGGGACACTAATGACAGGGAAGCACAGTTACACAAGCTGAGGCAGAACCTGTGGCTGTGTTCACTGCTGTGTTTTCTGCTGGGTAAGTCATCATTCCTACTGTATAAAACACATTGCTGCTAGATTAGTAGATCCCGCCTTACATTTTATTATCAAAATAAGGACATTGAAAACGACGGCTTGAATACCTACCACTTCTCTCCTGAGCTGAACGAAGAACTGTTTGCACTTGAACAATATTTTCACAATCTTCAACCTGAAAGGGGTGAGTGAGAAATACACAGAAATTGCGTCACAATGTGTGTCACTGCAGAGGGTCTCCTTCCTTCACGGCTCAAATCAGAGCCTTCGCTGCAGAGCAGCTGTCTCCCCATCAAAACTAATCCCCCCTCTCCTTTCTTCCTTCCCCCTCCCCTCTTCGCTCCCTTCCCCCTACTGCCCTTCTACATGACTCACAGCTCAGATTAATATATTTTAAATTCACACACACTCTTTCTCTAAGACAGTGTCATCTAAGATAGCTAATTTGTCAGCCCGTTGTGGACATAAATGGGAGAGAGGCTAGAATTCACACATCTCTCTTAGATACCGGACCACTCTGCTTTCTGAGAGGAGTAACGTTGTGTATCACCTTTTAATAGCATTGGCAGGCAAGCCAAACAGAGAGAGTGGTCAATAGGAGCGAGCCTTCTCGCTTGACAGTGGAGGACAGCTGTTGTGAAACGCGCCACTGCCAGCAGCCCTAAATTTAGCCTGACTGGAAAGCGTCGGAGCTGCCTGTGCTACAGCAAGCAGCTGGCTTTTAAGAATGGGGATGTGTGCTGTGAGGAGCTAGTGGGGGGTGGGGAAGTGTGTGTGTCAGTGTGTGTGTTGGATTATTACTCGTCTGGTAGGGATTTGGGTTGTGCTATCCCACCCCTGGCACACACTTCCAGTAGCCTCACCAACACAGCTGAATATCAAAGATTTCTAAGAATTAAAGCTTTGGGCCTCAAAGACAATCCACATGAAAGCCTAACCGCTCCGAGTCCGCTCTGAGATTCTAGGAATGATCATCTGTAGTGTACAGATGAATATGCAAAACAGTTATGTGATGCTCTTAGAATAATCATATTTAACATTTCTCAGAATGATTCTGCACCCTGGAAGACTCAATGATATATGGGGCGGCAGGTAGCCTAGTAGTTAGAGTGTTGGACTAGTAACCGTAAAGGTTGCAAGATCGAATCCCAGAGCTGACAAGGTAAAAATCTGTCGTTCTGCCCCTGAACAAGGCAGTTAACCCACTGTTCCTAGGCCGTCATTGGAAATAAGAATTTGTTCTTAACTGACTTGCCTAGTTAAATAAAGGTCAAATAAATAAAAATATATACATTCAAAAATACATATCCTCATCTTTCCTCTTCCTACTCACACATACAGTAAGCATTTAGAATTTCTAACACAATCTCCCGAAGTGGACGCGCTGTGTGATCACAAACGATCCCCTTGCAGCAACGATCAAATTAATTATCGGATTTATAAATCGCCTCATCTTGTATCAGAATCAAACGCCTCCAGTTTGTCACTCACCAGGGAAAGCAGTTGATTCGTACCCTGTTCTTGTAAACCACGATCCCTGCTGACATCACCCCAATTAAAATCTCAGTGTTGCGTTGATCCTGGAACACACACACAGAGACAGAGAGAGAAAATTAAGTTTCTAAGCACCCTGACAGTGGGCCAGCCTGGTGGAAGCTTTGAAGGGGGTACAGACACAGACCCTCTCCCCCTATGGCAGGAGTGGGGGTACAGACACAGACCCTCTCTCCCTATGGCAGTAGTGGGGGTACAGACACAGACCCTCTCCCCCTATGGCAGGAGTGGGGGTACAGACACAGACCCTCTCCCCCTATGGCAGGAGTGGGGGTACAGACACAGACCCTCTCCCCCTATGGCAGGAGTGGGGGTACAGACACAGATCCTCTCCCCCTATGGCAGGAGTGGGGGTACAGACACAGACCCTCTCCCCCTATGGCAGGAGTGGGGGTACAGACACAGACCCTCTCCTCCTATGACAGGAGTGGGGGTACAGACACAGACCCTCTCCCCCTATGGCAGGAGTGGGGGTACAGACACAGATCCTCTCCCCCTATGGCAGGAGTGGGGGTACAGACACAGACCCTCTCCTCCTATGACAGGAGTGGGGGTACAGACACAGACCCTCTCCCCCTATGGCAGGAGTGGGGGTACAGACACAGGGTCTCTCCCCCTATGGCAGGAGTGGGGGTACAGACACAGACCCTCTCCTCCTATCTCTCTCGCCCCATCTCTCTATGGCAGGGTGGGAGGGGGGGGGGGGGGGTGTAAGGGTATGACAACAGTAGGGGGGCAATATTGTCCCCAGTTTAAAATGGGGCACAACCACTCCACCTCTTCACTGTAATAGTCAAAATGTGATGATCATTCTACAGCAAAAATGGCTGGATGGACAATGGTGGCTGGGCCTCAGTTGAGATCTGCCATTCACTCATTGTACCAATAATTTTGTGACCTGCTTTGTGACCTGCTTTGTCTACTATCCAGACAAAACCAACCAAACCTAGACAGTCAGACAAACAGACCAAGACACCCAAACATGCACATAAAAGTACCCAGACAGACAGTCAGACAAACAGACCAAGACACCCAAACATGCACATAAAAGTACACAGACAGACAGACGGACAGACGGACACACACACACACACACATTATCTGGGACAAAAAGAGAAGTCTGTCTAATCGGACAATGAGGGAACTCTGTACTCCAGACAATGGCTGGATTAGTGGACTCCACAGACACAGACACAGCTTGTCAAGGCTCAGTGGTTCTGCTGTTCTTCAGCTATAAAGGAATCCTCAGCCTTAAAGGGATACTTCAGGATTTTGGCAATGAGGCCCTTTATCTACTTACACAGAGTCAGATGAACTTGTGGACACCACTTTTATGTCTCTGTGCCCAGTATGAAGGAAGTTTGAGATAGCTTCGCTACTAGCATGCTAGCAGATACCCATAGACTTCCAGTCATTGCGCTAACGCTAGTTAGCACTGGCTCACAAAACTATCTCTAACTTCCTTCATACTGAACACAGAGACATACGTTTTTATCTAGGAGTTCATCTGACTGTGGGGAAGTAGATAAAGGGGCTAATTGCCAAAATCCCAAAGTATCCCTGTAAAGGCTTCATGAGGCCCTGGCAGCTGGGGACAGAGGAATTACATACTACTGTACACTGCCTCAACCTACATCTACCTGCTGGCTTAGAAGGCACAGGCTTTTCTAAAGCTAAGGCACAGCTGTATGGAACATGGGTATCAGTGCTGCTATGACAAGCCCTTTCTACTGTAGCAGTGACAGACACACAGGGGAGCAGCCTTACCCTTGCATAGTGCAACTCCACTCCGTACAGCTCCAGCGTCCGTGCTGTGTTCAGGTAATTAAACTCTGACTGGGCAGAAGACAGACCACTGAGAAGTAGAGAGAACGAGAGAGAGATAAATGAGAGGGAGACGGTTCCTCTAATCAAACGCACGTAATCCATTCACAGAAGATAGAGCAGCACAGTGAGACCATGCCTGGAAATGCACGCAATTAAACCATGAAAACCTAGTCTGCTATAAGAGCTGGGGCAGACAAGTGACAAGTATACAGCTGTGAATGAACATGTGTGCCTGGGACATGAAGATGGGCCTCTCTACCTGTGCTGTTGGTGGTGTTTGGTGACCTCCTTGTGGAACCCTTGTGGTGGGTTGGGGATGAAGCAGAACTCTGAGAGGTAGCCAGGAGCATGCTCCGAGTCACTGTAGTCTCCCAACTCAGCTACACAACGCAGAGATAGAAAATCTATTCAATAGTACACAGACAGTTAAGTCGACAAACATAGCCTGTATCATACACAGCAAACAGTAGGCCTATATTGGACTGGACAGACAAACCATTGCCTATCAATGCAGTAATGAATACAATAACCTCAATCAAAAGCCTGGTTGTGAGGTCTGTTTATAAAATACACAAGTGGTTGAGAAGCTTTGGAGCACCAACCACCACTACAGTAGCGGAGTACCTCAAATCCATTAGCTTGTGGTCGTGTGTGAAACAGACACCAATTCATAAGAGTGGACCTCTTAAAGGGCCAATCCTTCATTGTAACAATAACAAAGCAGTGTCCTTGCCTCTGTTTTTGTGAAAAAGCTGAGGAATTCAAGGACTGACCATCCAATATAACATGTATAGTTTTAAGCATGTTGAAGCTATACAGTGTTTGTTTACAAACATTGGAATAAAACAAGCGTGTATTAGTTATATTCTTCAAGAATCAATGGGTATTCATAACTCATGTATAAGTCCAAAAATGGATGTAGCAACTGCAGATTGCTGCTTTAAAATGGATAGTTTGTGATTTTGACAATGTCTCAGCGTGCATTTTAAAGGAAGTTGCCAACGAGCGTTCGTGCCTAGTTTGACTTCTTGTCATTGCGCTAACGCTAGTTAGCATTGGATTGGAAAACTACATTTAACTTCCTTCATACTGGACCAGAGACATAAATATGACATCCACGACTTCATCTGACTCTGGGGGAAAATCCCTTTAACCACGGGCTCAAACAAACAGATCAATTCAAAACAGCTTTCAATCTAATCATCACACACAAAAAGACCCACAAACTAACCGGTCAATTGCCTATGGATTTATTAGCAGTATGCAAATAAATATCTACACAGCACTAACCCCAAAGCTTTCAGCAGAGTGCATTTCTTGATCGAATTTGACCAGCCTCACTGATTTGGTAAAACTAACCGAATGACCAGCAGCATTTAATTGAAGCTAAAATGATTCATACCGCTATCCCCATGGCTACAATGAAATGAAAACCTTCTCTTGGGGAGGGACACTGAGCTAAGTGAGATTCTGGACATGGACACTCACAGGTTGTGTTAGATGTTGGAGGTGCAGTTCAAATCCCTCCAGTGACCTATATAGCCATGAGACTCCCTGGGGAGTTTGGAGAGAGAGGCAAGCCTCAGCAGGCCACTGCAGTGGGGATGTGGACAGATTGAATGGGGACAGACCCCTGGCTAACCCCCATCTGTCAGGAGCCATTATTCAGGTCAATCTGGTGACACAGGCTGGTAAACTACACTCCTCAGGCTAAAGGGCCCATCACAATGGTAGGCTGTGGCGCTATGCTAGCTGTGGACCGCTAGGCTAGGCTATACTATGCTAACATGTTACAGTAGTCAGCGTGCTAGTTTATTAGTTAGAATGTTGGTTACAGAGTAATAATAATGGCATCAAACACCTGGAAACCATGTGTTTGATGTATTTGATACCATTCTACTCATTCTGCGTCAGCCATTACCAAAAACCTGCTCTCCCCAACCTCTTGTGTTATGTGCTGTACTATACTGTGCTTTGCTGTCCTGAGCATGCTTGGCGAATGGCCAGTCACACTACCAGCACAAAAAAGTTATACCACACAAATCAATCTGGGACAAAAGATGGGGAGAAACAGCCTAATGATTAGCATAGCGTTCCGTATACAGCTCTCCATGTCCTGCTAACGTTGGCTGTCATTGTAAATAAGAATTATTTCTTAACTGACTTGCCTAGTTAAATAAAGGTTAATTCAATTAAAAAAAGCAACAAGGGCATAAAGAGAGGATTATGGGCGATTTCAGGCTCCACTGCAAACTGCTTGTTTTATTGGGTGAGAGAATTAAAGAATACATTGGATATGACGTGGTAAAAAGTTATGCAGGGCAGCACACACAGAGTGATCATTGGGAAGTCATGGTGAATACACTGACTCTCGGCTAAAGGCTTACAACACACATCTTTCTAGTCATCTCACAACAAAAACGTTGGAGTTGCCTAGTGGCCAGGAACTGCGTAGCCTTATATGAAGCAACAGAGAGATCAAATGCATGAACTAACTACCAGTAGCTACATATCTTTAGCAGCACGCCAGGAGAAGGGCTACTTACATTGAACAGCATGGAACACCAGGAGAATGGCTACTTACATTGAACAGCATGGGACGCCAGGAGAACGTCTACTTACATTGAACAGCATGGAACACCAGGAGAATGGGAACTTACATTGAACAGCATGGGACACCAGGAGAATGGTTACTTACATTGAACAGCATGGAACACCAGGAGAATGGTAACTTACATTGAACAGCATGGAACACCAGGAGAATGGTTACTTACATTGAACAGCATGGAACACCAGGAGAATGGCTACTTACATTGAACAGCATGGGACACCAGGATAATGGCTACTTACATTGAACAGCATGGGACACCAGGATAATGGTTACTTACATTGAACAGCATGGAACACCAGGAGAATGGTTACTTACATTGAACAGCATGGAACACCAGGAGAATGGTTACTTACATTGAACAGCATGGAACACCAGGAGAATGGTTACTTACATTGAACAGCATGGAACACCAGGAGAATGGCTACTTACATTGAACAGCATGGGACACCAGGATAATGGCTACTTACATTGAACAGCATGGGACACCAGGATAATGGTTACTTACATTGAACAGCATGGAACACCAGGATAATGGTTACTTACATTGAACAGCATGGGACACCAGGAGAATGGTTACTTACATTGAACAGCATGGAACACCAGGAGAATGGTTACTTACATTGAACAGCATGGAACACCAGGAGAATGGTTACTTACATTGAACAGCATGGAACACCAGGAGAATGGTTACTTACATTGAACAGCATGGAACACCAGGAGAATGGTTACTTACATTGAACAGCATGGGACACCAGGAGAACGTCTACTTACATTGAACAGCATGGAACACCAGGAGAATGGTTACTTACATTGAACAGCATGGAACACCAGGAGAATGGTTACTTACATTGAACAGCATGGAACACCAGGAGAATGGTTACTTACATTGAACAGCATGGAACACCAGGAGAATGGTTACTTACATTGAACAGCATGGGACACCAGGATAATGGCTACTTACATTGAACAGCATGGAACACCAGGAGAATGGTTACTTACATTGAACAGCATGGAACACCAGGAGAATGGTAACTTACATTGAACAGCATGGAACACCAGGAGAATGGTTACTTACATTGAACAGCATGGAACACCAGGAGAATGGTTACTTACATTGAACAGCATGGAACACCAGGAGAATGGTTACTTACATTGAACAGCATGGAACACCAGGAGAATGGTTACTTACATTGAACAGCATGGAACACCAGGAGAATGGTTACTTACATTGAACAGCATGGAACACCAGGAGAATGGTTACTTACATTGAACAGCATGGAACACCAGGAGAATGGTTACTTACATTGAACAGCATGGAACACCAGGAGAATGGTAACTTACATTGAACAGCATGGAACACCAGGAGAATGGTTACTTACATTGAACAGCATGGAACACCAGGAGAATGGTTACTTACATTGAACAGCATAGGACGCCAGGAGAATGGCTACTTACATTGAACAGCATGGAACACCAGGAGAATGGTTACTTACATTGAACAGCATAGGACGCCAGGAGTGCGGCAGTGTTGTGCGGACAGGGCAGTCTGTGGGAAACAAACCACAAACACACAAGTCACCACATTCATTTAATTTGGATCAATAGGAAAATCATTACAACAGTGTGTCCGCATGCTGGCCCAGTAAAAATCAATCTTAGTCCACTAGAACAGTGTGTCAGAGTGCTGGCCCGGTAAAAATCAATCTTAGTCCACTAGAACAGTGTGTCAGAGTGCTGGCCCGGTAAAAATCAATCTTAGTCCACTAGAACAGTGTGTCAGAGTGCTGGCCCGGTAAAAATCTATGTTAGTCCACTAGAACAGTGTGTCAGAGTGCTGGCCCGGTAAAAATCCATCTTAGTCCACTAGAACAGTGTGTCAGAGTGCTGGCCCGGTAAAAATCTATGTTAGTCCACTAGAACAGTGTGTCAGAGTGCTGGCCGGGTAGAATCAGTGTTAGTCTACTAGAACAGTGTGTCAGAGTGCTGGCCTGGTAGAATCAGTGTTAGTCCACTAGAACAGTGTGTCAGAGTGCTGGCCTGGTAAAAATCTATGTTAGTCCACTAGAACAGTGTGTCAGAGTGCTGGCCCGGTAAAAATCTATGTTAGTCCACTAGAACAGTGTGTCAGCGTGCTGGCCTGGTAGAATCAGTGTTAGTCCACTAGAACAGTGTGTCAGAGTGCTGGCCTGGTAGAATCAGTGTTAGTCCACTAGAACAGTGTGTCAGAGTGCTGGCCTGGTAGAATCAGTGTTAGTCCACTAGAACAGTGTGTCAGAGTGCTGGCCTGGTAGAATCAGTGTTAGTCCACTAGAACAGTGTGTCAGAGTGCTGGCCTGGTAGAATCAGTGTTAGTCCACTAGAACAGTGTGTCAGAGTGCTGGCCTGGTAGAATCAGTGTTAGTCCACTAGAACAGTGTGTCAGCGTGCTGGCCTGGTAGAATCAGTGTTAGTCCACTAGAACAGTGTGTCAGAGTGCTGGCCTGGTAGAATCAGTGTTAGTCCACTAGAACAGTGTGTCAGAGTGCTGGCCCAGGAGAATCAGTGTTAGTCCACTAGAACAGTGTGTCAGCGTGCTGGCCTGGTAGAATCAGTGTTAGTCCACTAGAACAGTGTGTCAGAGTGCTGGCCTGGTAGAATCAGTGTTAGTCCACTAGAAGAGTTTGTCAGAGTGCTGGCCTGGTAGAATCAGTGTTAGTCCACTAGAACAGTGTGTCAGAGTGCTGGCCTGGTAGAATCAGTGTTAGTCCACTAGAAGAGTTTGTCAGAGTGCTGGCCTGGTAGAATCAGTGTTAGTCCACTAGAACAGTGTGTCAGAGTGCTGGCCTGGTAGAATCAGTGTTAGTCCACTAGAAGAGTTTGTCAGAGTGCTGGCCCAGGAGAATCAGTGTTAGTCCACTAGAACAGTGTGTCAGAGTGCTGCTGAACCTGTGTAAATAAGAACAGCCAACTGAACTAACCTTCCAGTCAGGATGTCCTGTTTGAGCTGGAGGAAATACTGGTACCTACAGGGAATAAGGAGAGCAGTTACAGCAACAACAATGTGATACAGATATCTCTGTGATTATGGACCATAGGACATAATGTACAGTACACTAGATAAAGCACCTGGACTGGACCCACTCACATGGAGCTTCTCTGATGCTCATTGCTTAGGCAACTTTTCTATGACTTAACTTGTAGCCTGTTGTTTTTGTGTATAACTAATACGGAATGAATCTCATCATAGTGTAAGAGCTCACCAGCACTGTTGTTGTGTGCTGTCTGGAATCGATAATGCACATCCAAAACAGATCCATGCCTCTGCATCTTAGACATACAAAGTGGTTTACTCACTTAATAAGGCTGGCTGAGCAATATCATGCTTGAGTGGTGCATGGATTGAATAAATAACACTGGAGTATCTAGTTGACTGTAACTCTGTTTTTAATGACCATGGATGGACACCCTTGCAATAGGGGCTGGCAGCATCCATGGCATGCTATTCACATTTATCTAGCTGTGTGCCAGGCAGCCAGCAGTAGAATTAGCCCATTATTGGTTAATATATCTACCAAGCTGATCCTAGTCTTAGACTAAGTTGTAGCGAACTCTCAACCCCAGACCTACTCCTAACCCGTTTACTGTAGTCATCTCCATTAGTAGAATGATTAGCTGAGGGCTTTAGCAAGTGCAATAAAGTTACACAGGGTAATTCATCTCCTTATATGGGCATGACATGGCAGGTTGTAATAGTAATAACACTAATGACTAAATAAGACAAATGACAAGACATACCAACATTTACACAAAACAGTAGATTACAGAGACAATAGCTACATCAATCTACAAGCTCACATCCACCAACCTCAATGGAAGTGTTTCCATATAGACCAGGAAGGGTTACCATATTTCCACGAAGTGGTTGAATATATTTGTTAAAGCATAGGTAATCTTCTCCATAGGAATATACTTATTCATTTCAGAGAGCCGTCTTGTAATTGGGAGAGGGGATGGGTGAGGGGATGGGAGAGGGGATGGGAGAGGGGAGAGGGGATGGGAGAGGGGATGGGAGAGGGGATGGGAGAGGGGATGGGAGAGGGGATGGGAGAGGGGATGGGAGAGGGGATGGGTGAGGGGATGGGTGAGGGGATGGGAGAGGGGATGGGTGAGGGGATGGGTGAGGGGATGGGTGAGGGGATGGGTGAGGGGATGGGAGAGGGGATGGGAGAGGGGATGGGAGAGGGGATGGTAGAGGGGATGGTAGAGAGGATGGGAGAGGGGATGGGAAAGGGGATGGGAGAGGGGATGGGAGAGGGGAATCTGATTTCCATGTCAATGCAACACATTTTCTTGCAGTGGCAAGAGCGGTTTCTGTAAATTAGATTTTGAAGTTATTCCTCAAATTCACATTTGTGAAGTTACTCAGAAGGCATTTTTTCAGGATCAAGTGGGAAAGGGCCCTCTATAATAAAGGCCAGGGTGCCACAAACATCATGCCAGAAGGCTTGTCATTTAGTACACTAACAAGTAGAATGCAAAAAAGTGTCTTCTGTTGTTCCACATCTAAAACACATTTCTGATATTTCAGGGTGATATCTATGTAACCTGAGGTGTCAGATAGAGTTGGTAGAGGAAGTTGTAATGTAGAAGTCTATATCTAGAGCTGATGGTCACTGACACACTATCTTGGCATAGGTCCAATCATAGACCCTTATCAATTGTAGTATTCAAATCGGATTCCCATCGCTCTCTCGACTTATGTACATCTTGTTTTGGGCATTGTTGCATTAGCAATGAGTACACTCTGGATATAAATCTGTGTGTGTCATTGTTATCATGGAGTAGTTGTTCAAAACTTGATAGGTTTGGTAAGTATTATCTCCAAAAGTGCTTCTGAGAAAGTTGCTTAACTGTAAACAACAAAATAAATGATGATTGGATAAATGGTATTTCTCTTTAAGTTGCTCAAATGGCATTCAGTTGAAGTCGGAGGTTTACATACACCTTAGCCAAGTATATTTAAACTCAGTTTTTCACAATTCCTGACATTTAATCCTAGTAAAATTCCCCTTTTAGGTCAGTTATGATCACCACTTTATTTAAAGAATGTGAAATGTCAGAATAATAGTAGAGAGAATTATTTATTTCAGCTTTTATTTATTTCATCACATTGCCAGTGGGTCAGAAGTTTACATACAGTCAATTAGTATTTGGTAGCATTGCCTTTAAATTGTTTAAAGGCAATGAGGACTGGCCACCCCTCATAGCCTGGTTCCTCTCTAGGTTTCTTCCTAGGTTTTGGCCTTTCTAGGGAGTTATTCCTAGCCACCGTGCTTCTACACCTGTATTACTAGCTGTTTGGGGTTTTAGGCTGGGTTTCTGTACAGCACTTCGAGATATTAGCTGATGTACAAAGGGCTATATAAAATAAACTTGATTGATTGATGATTGATTTAACTTGGGTCAAACATTTTGGGTAGCCTTCCACAAGCTTCCCACAATAAGTTGGGTGAATTTTGGCCCAATCCTCCTGACAGAACTGGTGTAACAGTCATGTTTGTAGGCCTCCTTGCTTGCACACACTTTTTCAGTTCTGCCCACACATTTTCTATAGGATTGAGGTCAGGGTTTTGTGATGGCCACTCCAATACCTTGACTTTGTCGTCCTTAAGCCATTTTGCCACAACTTTGGAAATATGCTTGGGGTCATTGTCCATTTGGAAGACCCATTTGCTACCAAGCTTTAATTTCCTGCCTGATGTCTTGAGATGTTGCTTCAAAATATCCACAAAATGTTCCTTCCTCATGATGCCATCTATTTTGTGAAGTGCACCAGTCCCTCCTGCAGCAAAGCACCCACACAACATGATTCTGCCACCCCCGTGCTTCACGGTTGGGATGGTGTTCTTCGGCTTGCAAGCCTCCCCCTTTTCCCTCCAAACATAACAATGGTCATTATGACCAAACAGTTCTATTTTCGTTTCATCAGACCAGAGGACATTTCTCCAAAAATTACGATGTTTGTCCCCATGTGCTGATGGAAACCGTAGTCTGGCTTTTTTATGGCGGTTTTAGAGCAGTGGCTTCTTCCTTGCTGAGCAGCCTTTCAGGTTATGTCGATTTAGGACTTGTTTTACTGTGGATATAGATACTTTTGTACCTGTTTCCTCCAGCATCTTCACAAGGTCCTTTGCTGTTGTTCTGGGATTGATTTGTACTTTTCGCACCAAAGCATGTTCATCTCTAGGAGACAGAACGCATCTCCTTCCTGAGCGGTATGACGGTTGCGTGGTCCCATGGTGTTTATATTTGCGTACTATTGTTTGTACAGATGAACGTGGTACCTTCAGGCGTTTGTAAATTGCTCCCAAGGATGAACCAGACTTGTGGAGGTCTACAATTTTCTTTGTTTTTTCTGAGGTCTTGGCTGATTTCTTTAGATTTTCCCATGATGTCAAGCAAAGAGGCACTGAGTTTGAATGTAGGCCTTGAAATACATCCACAGGTACACCAGCAATTGACTGAAATGATGTCAATTAGCCTATCAGAAGCTTCTAAAGCCATGACATAATTTTCTGGAATTTCCAAGCTGTTTAAAAGCACAGTCAACTTTGTGTACATAAACTTCTGACCCACTGGAATTGTGATACAGTGAATTACAAGTGAAATAATCTGTCTGTAAACAATTGTTGGAAAAATGACCTTTGTCATGCATAAAGGAGATGTCCTAACCAACTTACCAAAACTATAGTTTGTTAACAAGAAATTTGTGGAGTAGTTGAAAAACAAGTTTTAATGACTCCAACCTAAGTGTATGTAATCTTCCGACTTTAACTGTAAGTAACCCATCTATATAACAATGTTCTACATGAGATAAGTACCCCATCTCTATAACAATGTTCTACATGAGATAAGTACCCCATCTATATAACAATGTTCTACATGAGATAAGTACCCCATCTATATAACAATGTTCTACATGAGATAAGTACCCCATCTATATAACAATGTTCTACATGAGATAAGTACCCCATCTATATAACAATGTTCTACATGAGATAAGTACCCCATCTCTATAACAATGTTCTACATTACATAAGTACCCCATCTCTATAACAATGTTCTACATGAGATAAGTACCCCATCTCTATAACAATGTTCTACATTACATAAGTACCCCATCTCTATAACAATGTTCTACATGACATAAGTACCCCATCTCTATAACAATGTTCTACATGACATAAGTACCCCATCTATATAAAACAATGTTCTACATGACATAAGTACCACATCTCTATAACAATGTTCTACATGACATAAGCACCCCATGGAGTGGAAAGAGTTAAATTACAAAAGACATAAATATGGGTTGTATTTATGATGGTGTTTGTTCTTCACTGGTTGCCCTTTTCTTGTGGCAACAGGTCACAAATCTTGCTGATGTGATGGCACACTGTGGTATTTCACCCAATAGATATGGGAGTTTATCAAAATTGGGCTTGTTTTCAAATTCTTTGTGGATCTGAGTAATCTGAGGGAAAAATGTGTCTCGAATATGGTCATACATTTGGCAGGAGGTTAGTAAATGCAGCTCAGTTTCCACTTCATTTTGTGGGCAGTGTGCACATAGCCTGTCTTCCCGAGAGCCACGCCTGTTCACGGCAGCCATTCTCAATAGTAAGGCTATGCTCACAGTCTGTACATAGTCAAAGCTTTCCTTAAGTTTGGGTCAGTCACAGTGGTCAGGTATTCTGCCAAAAAGCATTCTAGTTTGCTCAGTTTTTTTGTTAATTCTTTCCAATGTGTCTTTTTGTTTTTTCATGATTTGGCTGGGTGTAATTGTGTTGCTGTCCTGGGGCTCTGTGGGGTCTGTTTGTGTTTGTGAACAGAGCCCCAGGACCTGCTTGATTAGGAGACTCTTCTCCAGGTTCATCTCTCTGTAGGTAATGGCTTTTAACGGAAGGTTTGGGAATCGCTTCCTTTTAGGTGGTTGTAGAATTTAATAGCTCTTTTCTGGATCTCTCTCTCCCTAGCGCTGGCCTGCCTGCCCCTCTCGCTCTCCCTCACGCTGGCCTGCCTGCCCCTCTCCCTCCCTAGCGCTGGCCTGCCTGCTCCTCTCCCTCCCTAGCGCTGGCCTGCCTGCCCCTCTCCTTCCCTAGCGCTGGCCTGCCTGCTCCTCTCCCTCCCTAGCGCTGGACTGTCTGCCCCTCTCCTTCCCTAGCGCTGGCCTGCCTGCCCCTCTCCCTCCCTAGCGCTGGCCTGCCTGCCCCTCTCCCTCCCTAGCGCTGGCCTGCCTGCCCCTCTCCCTCCCTAGCGCTGGCCTGCCTGCCCCTCTCCCTCCCTAGCGCTGGCCTGCCTGCCCCTCTCCCTCAATAGCGCCGGCCTGCCTGCCCCTCTCCCTCCCTAGCGCCGGCCTGCCTGCCCCTCTCCCTCCCTAGCGCCGGCCTGCCTGCCCCTCTCCCTCCCTAGCGCCGGCCTGCCTGCCCCTCTCCCTCCCTAGCGCTGGACTGTCTGCCCCTCTCCCTCCCTAGCGCTGGCCTGCCTGCCCCTCTCCCTCCCTAGCGCTGGCCTGCCTGCCCCTCTCCCTCCCTAGCGCTGGACTGCCTGCCCCTCTCCTTCCCTAGCGCCGGCCTGCCTGCCCCTCTCCCTCCCTAGCGCCGGCCTGCCTGCCCCTCTCCCTCCCTAGCGCCGGCCTGCCTGCCCCTCTCCTTCCCTAGCGCCGGCCTGCCTGCCCCTCTCCCTCCCTAGCGCCGGCCTGCCTGCCCCTCTCCCTCCCTAGCGCCGGCCTGCCTGCCCCTCTCCCTCCCTAGCGCCGGCCTGCCTGCCCCTCTCCCTCCCTAGCGCCGGCCTGCCTGCCCCTCTCCCTCCCTAGCGCCGGCCGGCCTGCCCCTCCCTAGCGCCGGCCGGCCTGCCCCTCCCTAGCGCCGGCCGGCCTGCCCCTCCCTAGCGCCGGCCTGCCTGCCCCTCCCTAGCGCCGGCCTGCCTGCCCCTCCCTAGCGCCGGCCTGCCTGCCCCTCCCTAGCGCCGGCCTGCCTGCCCCTCCCTAGCGCCGGCCTGCCTGCCCCTCCCTAGCGCCGGCCTGCCTGCCCCTCTCCCTCCCTAGCGCCGGCCTGCCTGCCCCTCTCCCTCCCTAGCGCCGGCCTGCCTGCCCCTCTCCCTCCCTAGCGCCGGCCTCCCTGCCCCTCTCCCTCCCTAGCGCCCGCCTCCCTGCCCCTCTCCCTCCCTAGCGCCCGCCTGCCTGCCCCTCTCCCTCCCTAGCGCCCGCCTGCCTGCCCCTCTCCCTCCCTAGCGCCCGCCTGCCTGCCCCTCTCCCTCCCTAGCGCCGGCCTGCCTGCCCCTCTCCCTCCCTAGCGCCGGCCGGCCTGCCCCTCCCTAGCGCCGGCCGGCCTGCCCCTCCCTAGCGCCGGCCGGCCTGCCCCTCCCTAGCGCCGGCCTGCCTGCCCCTCCCTAGCGCCGGCCTGCCTGCCCCTCCCTAGCGCCCGCCTGCCTGCCCCTCCCTAGCGCCAGCCTGCCTGCCCCTCCCTAGCGCCAGCCTGCCTGCCCCTCCCTAGCGCCAGCCTGCCTGCCCCTCCCTAGCGCCGCCTGCCTGCCCCTCCCTAGCGCCGGCCTGCCTGCCCCTCCCTAGCGCCAGCCTGCCTGCCCCTCCCTAGCGCCAGCCTGCCTGCCCCTCCCTAGCGCCGCCTGCCTGCCCCTCCCTAGCGCCGGCCTGCCTGCCCCTCCCTAGCGCCGGCCTGCCTGCCCCTCTCCCTCCCTAGCGCCGGCCTGCCTGCCCCTCTCCCTCCCTAGCGCCGGCCTGCCTGCCCCTCTCCCTCCCTAGCGCCGGCCTGCCTGCCCCTCTCCCTCCCTAGCGCCGGCCTGCCTGCCCCTCTCCCTCCCTAGCGCCGGCCTGCCTGCCCCTCTCCCTCCCTAGCGCCGGCCTGCCTGCCCCTCTCCCTCCCTAGCGCCGGCCTGCCTGCCCCTCTCCCTCCCTAGCGCCGGCCTGCCTGCCCCTCTCCCTCCCTAGCGCCGGCCTGCCTGCCCCTCTCCCTCCCTAGCGCCGGCCTGCCTGCCCCTCTCCCTCCCTAGCGCCGGCCTGCCTGCCCCTCTCCCTCCCTAGCGCCGGCCTGCCTGCCCCTCTCCCTCCCTAGCGCCGGCCTGCCTGCCCCTCTCCCTCCCTAGCGCCGGCCTGCCTGCCCCTCTCCCTCCCTAGCGCCGGCATGCCTGCCCCTCTCCCTCCCTAGCGCCGGCCTGCCTGCCCCTCTCCCTCCCTAGCGCCGGCCTGCCTGCCCCTCTCCCTCCCTAGCGCCGGCCTGCCTGCCCCTCTCCCTCCCTAGCGCCGGCCTGCCTGCCCCTCTCCCTCCCTAGCGCCGGCCTGCCTGCCCCTCTCCCTCCCTAGCGCCGGCCTGCCTGCCCCTCTCCCTCCCTAGCGCCGGCCTGCCTGCCCCTCTCCCTCCCTAGCGCCGGCCTGCCTGCCCCTCTCCCTCCCTAGCGCTGGCCTGCCTGCCCCTCTCCCTCCCTAGCGCTGGCCTGCCTGCCCCTCTCCCTCCATCGCGCTGGCCTCCCTGCCCCTCTCCCTCCCTAGCGCTGGCCTGCCTGCTCTATCACTTTGCTAATGATGCATGTGTGTGTTCAGTCTGTTGCCTGGAGAATATCCTAGTTTAATCATGGGACCGATGTCGCTGGGATACAGAGGTATTTTCGGGCCAGTCTTGCGAGCACGACTCTTCAGTACTCTTCGTTGCTGAGTGGGTGGGGCTGTTTTTGTCTCATAATATGAAATTACAGTAGACTACTGGTAGCCTGTAAAGATTAACCTTTTCAGATATAATGGAATGGAAAGCGCCTCGGCTACGGCATTTTTGTTTGTCTGTTAGGGTAAGGCTACACTGCGGCTTTTTAAGTGCCAACACAAAACCATCTCTGGAGATATGAATGGCATTTTAGTTGTCTGTAAAGTAATGCTGCTTCTGAAGTGGGACTAACTTCCATCACTAGGCGACCAGAACTGTCAATCAAATCCTCTCAAACTGCTTCGCACAGCCTGCAGAACACTCTCTCCTAAAAATATACTTACGTTTTTTTAAAGACCGTGACTTACCAAGACATTTAGTAGAAAGAAAGTACATCTAGCTACTCTAAAAAACAACACAGCAGCACATCAAATCAGCAACGTTTCTTGTGGTCAGCGAAACAATAGAACATATGCCGGAGTAGAATTCTACCGTCTGAAAAGGTACATACTCTTCTGATTCCTTCATGAATTGATATCAGTGGTCGCTATTGGCATGTTACTGTAGCTGCATTCCATGTCTGTAAAGGGTTGCGGTTGATATAACGTCATTGCCTGGTCATACATACGTAATAGGACCATTATTCTACATTTTGAATTGACGTGGAATTTTGGCAGTTTAAACATTAAGCAAAATTTTCAATTTCTAATTAGTATCCTTACCTAGTGTAATCTTCCTGAAGTTTATTAGGGTCGGTCACAAAGAACTTCACTCTGAAGCTCAGATTATGAGGCGATCCCCCTGTAAATGCACAATGAGAGAGACTATTGTATCTACACTTGAAAACAACCACTTCCTAGTTAATCAATCCACTGAAGGTTCACCTACGTTTTAGTTGCTTCCTGATGGGTTTGTTTGGATCCAGCCATCTCTGTAAAAGATAAATGAGGAGAAACTCAATGACACAACAGCATTTCCTCAGCAGCCGTGTTCATTCTCAATTATTCACAAGTCAGCCCCCTCCACCTCTCACTCTCTGTTTTCCAGTTGGGAAATGCAGGCTGGGCTGTGATGATCTGTAGCTAGTAACAGCGCATTCGGAAAGTATTCAGAACCCTTCACTTTTTACACTTTGTCACATTAAAGCCTTATTCTAAAATGCATTAAATATAAACAAATCCTCAATCTACACACAATACCCCATAATGACAAAGAAAAGACAGGTTTAGAAATTTTTGCAAATGCATTAAAAAATTAAAAAATGAATAGCTTATTTACATAGACCCTTTGCTATGAGACTCGAAATTGAGCTAAGGTGCATCCTGTTTCCATTGATCATCCTTGAGATTCTTTGACAACTTGGAGTCCACCTGTGGTAAATTCAATTGATTGGACATGATTTAGAAAAGCACACCTGTCTATATAAGGTCCCACAGTTCACGTCAGAGCAAAAACCAAGCCATGAGGTCCAAGGAATTGTCCGTAGCGCTCCGAGACAGGATTGTGTCGAGGCACAGATCTGGGGAAGGGTACCAAAACATTTCTGCTGCATTGAAGGTCCAAGAACATAGTGGCCTCCATCATTCTTAAATGGAAACCACCAAGACTCTTCCTAGAGCTGGTTGCCCAGCCAAACTGAACAATCGGAGGAGAACGGCCTTGGTCAGGGAGGTGACCAAGAACCCGATGGTCACTGTGACAGAGCTCCGGAGTTCCTCTGTGGAGATGGGAGAACCTTCCAAAAGGACAACCATCTCCGCAGCACTCCACCAATCTGACCTTTATGGTACAGTGGCCAGACAGAAGCCCCTCAATAAAAGGCACACGACAGCCCGCTTGGAGTTTGCAAAAAGGCACCTAAAGGACTCTGACCAAGAGAAACAAGATTCTCTGGTCTGCTGAAACCAAGATTGAACTCTTTGGCCTGCATGGCAAGCGTCAAGTCTGGAGGAAACCAGGCACCGCTCATCACCTGGCTAATACCATCCCTACGGTGAAGCATGGTGGTGGGGATGTTTTTCAGTGGCAGAGACTGGGAGACTAGTCAGGATCGTGGGAAAGATGAGCAGTAAATAGAGATCCTTGATGAGAACCTGCTCTAGAGGTCCTAATCCAGGCACTTGTCATCTCCCGTCTGGATTACTGCAACTCGCTGTTGGCTGGGCTCCCTGCCTGTGCCATTAAACCCCTACAACTCATCCAGAACGCCGCAGCCCGTCTGGTGTTCAACCTTCCCAAGTTCTCTCACGTCACCCCGCTCCTCCGCTCTCTCCACTGGCTTCCAGTTGAAGCTCGCATCCGCTACAAGACCATGGTGCTTGCCTACGGAGCTGTGAGGGGAACGGCACCTCAGTACCTTCAGGCTCTGATCAGGCCCTACACCCAAACAAGGGCACTGCGTTCATCCACCTCTGGCCTGCTCGCCTCCCTACCACTGAGGAAGTACAGTTCCCGCTCAGCCCAGTCAAAACTGTTCGCTGCTCTGGCACCCCAATGGTGGAACAAACTCCCTCACGTCGCCAGGACAGCGGAGTCAATCACCACCTTCCGGAGACACCTGAAACCCCACCTCTTCAAGGAATACCTAGGATAGGATAAAGCAATCCTTCTGCCCCCCCCCCCCCCCCCCCCTTAAAAGATTTAGATGCACTATTGTAAAGTGGCTGTTCCACTGGATGTCATAAGGTGAATGCACCAATTTGTAAGTCGCTCTGGATAAGAGCGTCTGCTAAATGACTTAAATATAAATGTAAATGTAGAGCGCTCAGGACATCAGCCGGGGTAAAGGATCACTACCCAACAGTCTCTGAAAGTCCTTGAGTGGTCCAGGCAGAGCTTGGACTTGAACCCGATCAAACATTTCTGGAGAGACCTGAAAATAGCTGTGCAATGACGCTCCCCATCAAACCTGACAGACCTTGAGAGGATCTGCAGAGAATAATGGGAGAAACTCCCCAAATACAGGTGTGCTAAACTTGTAGCATCATACTCAAGAAGACTCAAGTCTGTAATCGCTGCCAAAGGTACTTTAACAAAGTACTGAGTAAATGTGACTCACCACCTGGATTCTGTCTTATGTAGCAACATTTGAATTTCTGTTATTTACATTGGATAAATTAGAGACTCATAGCTACAAACTGGTATATCATACACTGCATTTGAGGAAACAATGGGAAAGTAAATCTGCTTTGAAAGTTGATTAACTTGTAAACTCACTTTTGAGAAAACCGTCTTTCAATGTTTTGCTACTACTATTGGAGAGCCCTTCTTTGTCTACACCCATTCAGCATTGATCACACACTGATCCGTGCATCCTGTACTAATTGTCCAGCTACTTCCAGATATCTAAGAGAGAGATAACAGCTCACTGAACATTACTCACCCTATTACTCTATCTGTAGTTTCAAGTTCAGAGCGCACACTGGATGCTCTGGCCAATAAGTAAGTAGGGTTGTTCCGAAAGCTCTGACCTACAGTCAAGCACCCAAGCTAAGCCCAGTCAAAACTGTTCGCTGCTCTGGCACCCCAATGGTGGAACAAACTCCCTCACGACGCCAGGACAGCGGAGTCAATCACCACCTTCCGGAGACACCTGAAACCCCACCTCTTCAAGGAATACCTAGGATAGGATAAAGCAATCCTTCTGCCCCCCCCCCCCCTTAAAAGATTTAGATGCACTATTGTAAAGTGGCTGTTCCACTGGATGTCATAAGGTGAATGCACCAATTTGTAAGTCGCTCTGGATAAGAGCGTCTGCTAAATGACTTAAATGTAAATGTAACTGGCTTGGGTGCTAAACATTGGCTTGCTACTTCCAGACACATAATGAGAGACATAATGAGAGAACACCCCACTCTGACCATTTTACTCACACTAGCAGAGCTGGTTAGGCGTTATCCAGAGCGTTGGTGACTGTACCTGTGCGACTGGCAACAATTGAATTACGTTTTGTTGCCAACGTTTACTGACAATGGACATTTTCAACAGGTGTTTAGCGCTCAAAGAAGCATCAGTTATTCTGCGCTCTGGCACACTAAGATGAGTCTTTTGTTAAGAATTGTAGCTTGATAGCTAGCTAGGTAAACAATCAATCCCAACGCATGACGTTAGCGAGCCAGGCAGCTAACATTAGCTAGCTAGCTAATAGTACACTAACTGGAAATGAAAATACTTCGTAAAAATTAGAGTGGAGTCTTTTGTTAAGACATGTATTGTTAGGACATTGTTTTGCTAGCTAGCTAGCAAGCAAAACAATGGACCAACAACTCATGACATTACTACCCTACATAAATCTGCAGGTAGCTAACCAGCAGGTTCAACGGCTATAACTAGTCAAGCAAATGTGTCTGAGATACAAAGAATAAGATCATACACATAACATTAGCTAGCGACCCAGCCAGCTATAGTTAGTTAGCTAACCTTACACTGGAAATGAAACCACTTTCTGTCAAAATTAGAAACGTGTAATATCTGAAAATCTTACCAGTATACATCATGGTTGGACGCATCTCCTGTCTGATGCCATGCATGGTTGCCTTAGTTTTACATTGTAATCCAGACTGGTGTTTTCTCCATCTCCTTAGCTATCATACTCAAATTCCACTGATTTCAAAACTCGGTCCTCCAGACAGTGGAGAGCAAACACATAACGTTTCCTTGCGAGCCAGCTAACAGTACACTTTAACTTGACATTAAGTTTATGCAGTTTTACTACGCTATACATAAAAATATAAAAAAGCAGCGTTTGACACGATTACCTAAACATACTGACCAGCTCCAATAGACCAATCCAAACTCATCTCTTGGCATGTAAACCCCACTCGTTATCTCAGCCAATCATGGCTAGTGGGAAGGTTGCCCCTTTTTCTGTGGCTAAACCAACTAGGCTCATAATTTAACAATTGTATTCGTATTTACAGATGGCATACAAGTTTGATATTAAGGCACATGAAAGTTCACATGTTCGAGAAGGCATTTCTGCCCCAAAAAATTTGATACAAAAAAAAAAATGACGTTCAAACAGCTCTCTTGTGAAGTCGTGACTTACGACATACGCCTAGTTTCCTGAATCAAAACCGTCTGAACACTTATGTAAATGTGATTTCTTTTTTTTATAGATAGATATCTATCTATCTATACACATTTACATTTTTTGCTTTGTCATTATGGGGTATTGTGTGTTAATAGATGAGGGGGAAAAAACTATTGAATCCATTTTAGAATACGGCTGTAACGTAACAAAATGTGGAAAAAGTGAAGGGGTCTGAATACTTTCCGAATGCACAAATTTACCACACAGTAGTGACAGTACACAACAATTATGGAGGAGAGATGAGGAGGACGGTGTCAACACAACTCCTGTTCATATTAACACTGCATCAGTGTGTGTCATCAAATCAAATTGTATTGGTCACATACACATGGTTAGCAGATGTTAATGCAAGTGTAGAGAAATGATGTGATTCTAGGTCCGACAGTGCAGTAATATCTAACAAGTAACCTAACAAATTCCCAACAACTACCTAATACACACAAATCTAAAGGGATGGAATAAGAATATGTACATATAAATGTGGATGAGCGATGGCCGAGCGGCATAGGCAAGGTGCAATGGATGGTATAAGGTACAGTATATAAATATGAGATTAATAATGTTAACATATCTTACATTACTCAAGTGGCATTATTTAAAGTGACTAGTGATCCATTTATTAAACTGGCCAGTGATTTTAGTCTATGTAGGCAGCAGAATCTCTGAGTTAGTGATGGCTGTTTAATGATGGCCTTGAGATAGAAGCTGTTTTTCAGTCTCTCGGTCTCAGCTTTGATGCACCTGTACTGACCTCGCCTACTGGATGGTAGCGTGGTAAACAAGCAGTGGCTCGGGTGGTTGTTGTCCTTGAAAGCCTTATTCTAAAATGGTAAGGTGGAGGTGATATGATCGTTGACTAGTCTCTCAAAGCACTTCATGATGACAGAAATGAGTGCTACGGGGCGGTAGTCATTTAGTTAATTTATCTTTGCCTTCTTGGGAACAGGAACCATGGTGGACATCTTGAAGCATGTGGGGACAGCTGACTGGGATAGGGAGCGATTGAATTCCGTGAACACACCTGCCAGCTGGTCTGTGCTTGCTCTGAGGACGCGGCTAGGGATGCCGTCTGGGCCGGCAGCCTTGCGAGGGTTAACACGTTTAAAATGTCTTACTCGCGTCGGCCACGGAGAAGGAGAGGCCGCAGCCCTTGTTAGCGGGCCGCAACAGTGGCACTGTATTATTCTCAAAGCGGGCAAAGGTGTTTAGTTTGTCTGGAAGCGAGACATCAGTGTCCGTGACGTGGCTAGTTTTATTTTTGTAGTCCGTGATTGTCTGTAGACCCTGCCACATATGTCTCGTGTCTGAGCCGTTGAATTGCGACTCCACTTCGTCCCTATACCGATATTTCGCTTGTTTGATTGCCTTGCGGAGGGAATAACTACACTGTTTATTTTCGGCCATATTCCCAGTCCTCTTACCATGGTTAAACTATGGTTCGCACTTTCAGTTTTGCGCGAATGCCACCATCCACGGTTCCTGGTTAGGGTAGGTTTTAATAGTCACATTGGGTACAACATCTCTAATAAACTTCCTTATAAACTCACTCACTGAGTCAGCGTATAGATCAATGTTATTCTCTGAGGCTGCCCGGAACATTTCCCAGGCCACGTGATCAAAACAATCTTGAAGTGTGGATTCCGATTGGTCAGACCAGCGTTGAATGGTTCTAGTCACCGGTACATCATGTTTGAGTTTCTGCCTATAAGACGGTAGGAGCAAGATGGAGTCGTGGTCGGATTTGCCGAAGGGAGGGCGAGGGAGGGCCATATATGCATCACGGAAGTTAGAGTAGCAGTGGTCCAATGTATTGCTTGCGCGAGTGCTGCAATCAATATGCTGGTAGAATTTAGGTAGCCTTGTTCTCAGATGTGCTTTGTTAAAATCCCCAGCAACAATAAATGCAGCCTCAGGATATATTGATTCCAGTTTACATAGAGTCCAGTGAAGTTCCTTGAGGGCCGCCGTGGTATCTGCTTGAGGGGGTATATACACAGCTGTGTCGATAACTGACGATAATTCTCTTGGCAGATAATATGGCCGGCTTTTGATTGTAAGGAAATCTAGGTCAGGTGAGCAGAAGGACTTGAGTTCCTGTATGTTGTTATGATTACACAATGAGTCGTTAATCATGAAGCATACACCACCGCCCTTCTTCTTTCCAGAGAGGTATTTATCTCTGTCGGCACGACGCATGAAGAAGCCCCGGTGGCTGAACCGACTCCGACAACGTATCCCGAGAAAGACATGTTTCCGTGAAACAGAGAATATTACAATCTCTGATGTCTCTCTGGAAGGGAACCCTTGCTCTAATTTCGTGTACCTTGTTGTTTAAAGACTAGATATTGGTGAGTAGTACACTCTGAAGCGGTGGGCGTTGTGCACGCCTACGGAGCCTGACCAGGAGGCCGCTCCGTCTGCCTCTTCCTTCGGCAACGTTGTTTTGGGTCGGCCTCTGGGATTAGATCCATTGTCCTGGGTGGTGGTCCGAACAAAGGATCCGATTCAGGAAAGTCATTTTCCTGGTCGTAATGTTGGTAAATTGACTTAGCGCTTATATCCAATAGTTCTTCCCGGCTGTATGTAATAACACTTAAGATTTTCTGGGGTGACAACATAAAAATTAATACGTGAAAAAACAAAATACTGCATAGTTTCCTTAGGACTCGAAGCGAGGCGACCATCAGCTGTGTTGTAGTATAGTGTGTAGTGGCAGGCAATGTCCCATTAACATACAGGCTTCCAACATGACTTAGGCTAACAGATGGATTGTACAATGGGTTATGTAGAACAATAACTCCCCATCCCCATCCATTTCTCACAGCAACACACTTGTCTGAAGACTAAATTCCCCACAGAGAGTTACATTTAGGTGAGAGCAGGAAAAGGCTGTCCTCAAGTGAAAGACTTGATGGAGATGGACAGTAGTGAATGAGACAGTGTTGACTGAAGTGTAAAAAGGTGTTTTGCCATCAAGAGTCTGACCTTGGCACCTACCGGGCTGTCGGAGGAGTCGTCGGACAGATGCAGGCCGAAGTAATCCCTCTCTGTCAGCTCCAGGTGTTTAAACACTTCCTCCAGTAAGACCTGACCCTGGTTGTGCTTCTGTAGAGAGAGGGGGAGGGGGTGAGAAAGAGGGAGCGAGAAAATAACAAATTATTTGTGTGTGTCTCCTAGCAAACTCCCCATGCCTCAAGTCTCCATGGCAGCCAGGTCTGAGTAGCTGCTACCTATCACTGTCCGTCTCCCATAGCGCGGTCACATCAGGGACACAGTGACAACCACTTGTCTCCCTTCTGCCCCTCCCACTCTCCCCCTGCCTCCCATGTGGCACACAGCAGTGCTGTGCCAGTGAGGTGATGGTGTTGACACAGAGCTCCACAGAGGTAAGTCCATGTCACAGCCCCAGGCCAGTTCTAAGCCACAGGGAGCAGACTGGCAGCTCTGGGCTGCTGACTGTCAAACATGCGCTGACAGAGTGGGGAAGCGCAGCCTCTCCCCGTGTACACTATTTTTAGCCTCAACCCTCAGATGACACCAAATCAAATCAAATTTTTGTTGGTCACAAACACACGTGTTAGGAAGATGTTATTGCGGGTGTAGCGAAATGCTTGTGCTTCTAGCTCCGACAGTGGAGTAATATCTAACAGTTTCACAACATATACCCAAAACACACGTAAATCTAAGTAAGTAATGGATTAAGAATATATATATATATATATATATATATATATATATATATATATATATATATATATATATATATATATATATATATATATATATACACTGCTCACAAAAATAAAGGGAACACTTAAACAACACAATGTAACTCCAAGTCAATCACACTTCTGTGAAATCAAACTGTCCACTTAGGAAGCAACACTGATTGACAACAAATTTCACATGCTGTTGTGCAAATGGAATAGACAAAAGGTGGAAATTAAAGGCAATTAGCAAGACACCCTCAATAAAGGAGTGATTCTGCAGGTGGTGACCACAGACCACTTCTCAGTTCCTATTTTTTTTATTTTTTTTATTTCACCTTTATTTAACCAGGTAGGCTAGTTGAGAACAAGTTCTCATTTGCAACTGCGACCTGGCCAAGATAAAGCATAGCAGTGTGAACAGACAACAACACAGAGTTACACATGGAGTAAACAATAAACAAGTCAATAACATGGTAGAAAAAAAAGAATCTATATACAATGTGTGCAAAAGGCATGAGGTAGGCAATAAATCGAATAATTACAATTTAGCAGATTAACACTGGAGTGATAAATCATCAGATGATCATGTGCAAGTAGAGATACTGGTGTGCAAAAGAGCAGAAAAGTAAATAAATAAAAGCAGTATGGGGGTGAGGTAGGTAAATTGGGTGGGTAGTTTACAGATGGACTATGTACAGCGATCGGTTAGCTTCTCGGATAGCAGATTTTTAAAGTTGTTGAGGGAGATAAAAGTCTCCAACTTCAGAGATTTTTGCAATTCGTTCCAGTCGCAGGCAGCAGAGAACTGGAAGAAAAGGCATCCAAATGAGGTTTTGGCTTTAGGGAAGATCAGTGAGATACACCTGCTGGAGCGCGTGCTACGGGTGGGTGTAGCCATCGTGACCAGTGAACTGAGATAAGGCGGCACTTTACCTAGCATAGCCTTGTAGATGACCTGGAGCCAGTGGGTCTGACGACGAACATGTAGCGAGGGCCAGCCGACTAGAGCATACAGGTCGCAGTGGTGGGTCGTATAAGGTGCTTTAGTAACAAAACGGATGGCACTGTGATAAACTGCATCCAGTTTGCTGAGTAGAGTATTGGAAGCTATTTTGTAGATGACATCGCCGAAGTCGAGGATCGGTAGGATAGTCAGTTTTACTAGGGTAAGTTTGGCGGCGTGAGTGAAGGAGGCTTTGTTCCGGAATAGAAAGCCGACTCTAGATTTGATTTTGGATTGGAGATGTTTGATATGAGTCTGGAAGGAGAGTTTGCAGTCTAGCCAGACACCTAGGTACTTATAGATGTCCACATATTCTAGGTCGGAACCGTCCAGGGTGGTGATGCTAGTCGGGCGTGCGGGTGCAGGCAGCGAACGGTTGAAAAGCATGCATTTGGTTTTACTAGCGTTTAAGAGCAGTTGGAGGCCACGGAAGGAGTGTTGTATGGCATTGAAGCTCGTTTGGAGGTTAGATAGCACAGTGTCCAGGGAAGGGCCGGAAGTATACAGAATGGTGTCGTCTGCGTAGAGGTGGATCAGGGAATCGCCCGCAGCAAGAGCAACATCATTGATGTATACAGAGAAAAGAGTCGGCCCGAGAATTGAACCCTGTGGTACCCCCATAGAGACTGCCAGAGGACCGGACAACATGCCCTCCGATTTGACACACTGAACTCTGTCTGCAAAGTAGTTGGTGAACCAGGCAAGGCAGTCATTAGAAAAACCGAGGCTATTGAGTCTGCCGATAAGAATATGGTGATTGACAGAGTCGAAAGCCTTGGCCAGGTCGATGAAGACGGCTGCACAGTAATGTCTTTTATCGATGGCGGTTATGATATCGTTTAGTACCTTGAGCGTGGCTGAGGTGCACCAGTGACCGTCTCGGAAACCGGATTGCACAGCGGAGAAGGTACGGTGGGATTCGAGATGGTCAGTGATCTGTTTGTTGACTTTGCTTTCGAAGACCTTAGCTAGGCAGGGCAGGATGGATATAGGTCTGTAACAGTTTGGGTCCAGGGTGTCTCCCCCTTTGAAGAGGGGGATGACAGCGGCAGCTTTCCAATCCTTGGGGATCTCAGATGATACGAAGGAGAGGTTGAACAGGCTGGTAATAGGGGGGTGCTTCCTGGCTGATGTTTTGGTCACTTTTGAATGCTGGCGGTGCTTTCACTCTAGTGGTAGCATGAGACGGAGTCTACAACCCACACAAGTGGCTCAGGTAGTGCAGTTCATCCAGGATGGCACATCAATGCGAGCTGTGGCAAGAAGGTTTGCTGTGTCTGTCAGCGTAGTGTCCAGAGCATAGAGGCGCTACCAGGAGACAGGCCAGTACTTCAGGAGACGTGGAGGAGGCCGTAGGAGGGCAACAGCCCAGCAGCAGGACCGCTACCTCCGCCTTTCTGCAAGGAGGTGCACTGCCAGAGCCCTGCAAAATGACCTCCAGCAGACCACAAATAGATGCGTGACGCAATATTTACACACAATTAAAGTGACTAAGATACCATAGAATAGTATAGAGTACAGTTTACACATATAAGATGAGTAATGCAAGATACAGAGACATTATTAAAGTGGCTAGTGTTTCCTAATCTGTGTCTATAGGCAGCAGCCTCTGATGTGCTGGAGATGGCCGTTTAACAGTCAGTGGTGTAGTATAGAACACAATACACTATATACACATATGAAATGGAGGACGCAATATGTAATCACAATTTAAAAGTAACTAAGATACCGTAGAATAGTGTGGAGTGCAGTTTCTACATACGAGATGAGTAACGCTAGATACAGAAACATTATTAAAGTGACTAGTGATCCATTTCTAAAAGTGGCCAGTGATTCTAATCTATGTTTTTCCCAACAATGTTTTAGTTGCGCAATTTTATATCTAACTAAGGTGTTTGGTGCAGTACTTCTCAAGTAAAACAATCTTATTTGAACAAAGTTGGAGCCGCTGGGCAGGTCTATGCTATTGGATAGAGAGCAATCACCGCAGCATTCCATGCCAGTGGACATCATTAAATCAAAACCCAACCTTCAATTACCCGCTGTGACGCAAGGATGTTCCAAACTCAGTTTTAGAGGAGTGACTTTATGACCAACATTATCCTATTTACACTTTATAGTCAATTTTGACACTAGAATTCATGTTTGACTCATATCGATGCCACATACAAGCATTTTGTTACACTCGCAATAACATCTGCTAAATATGTGTATGTGACCAATAAAATTTGATTTGACATAGGCAGTAACTATTTAAACTGGGCTGACACATTCTCTGTGAGGTTTGGATAATAAATGGGAAAGTTAGATTAACACAGGTCTTGAAAGATACTTCAGTTATCTGTGGAGGACAATGGCAATGGTCCCATTCTGAGATCCTCACTGAAGACTGGGCTGGGACATAGAGAGAGAGAGAGAGAGAGAGAGAGAGAGAGAGAGTGAGTGGATGATTGACGACTCGGCAGACAGGGCCATACAGTCTTTGTGCTGATCTTTATCAATAACCCCACCACTATCTGTGAGCCAGCGCCTGAGATGGTGTGAGGACTGGACTAGTGAGGGAGGGGGAGAATGTTAGGTGAATACAAGCCTGGGGTCTGAATGGAAACTATATCTCTAAAATAGATGTGGTGTCAATGCACAAAAGCCTATATGTATGAGAAATATAGTATTTACATGTAAACATACTGAACATGGTTGCAATCATAAGAAAGGGAGAGCTAGATGGATCTCTGGTAAAGTCTCTGAAAAGGAGGCTTGAGGCACTGCTAGAGCCTGAGCTTGGAGGAATGAGGGAAATGTCGAGTGACATGAGACAGCTTGTTCAGGAGCAGTAGAAGACAAATAGACAGGGAGGGAGGGAGAGAAAAGGAGGCAGGCAAGGAGGGAGGCAGGGAAAGGAGGCGGCAGGCAGGCAGGGAGAGCGAGGAAGAGGCAGGCAAAGGAGGAGGCAGGCATGGAGAGTGAGAAGGAGCTTTTTAATGGAAATTCCAAAGCAAAAAGCAGTTATCATCGAACATATTCTATTGCCTCTGTCAGGTCCACATTGGGTAAATAAATAGAAACATAGGAAATTACTATGAAATAAAACATTTCAGTTGTGTATGTTACTTAGCTTTTATTTGACGGCTATTATTTTTCATTCCTTAGTCATTAGCTCATCTCTGCTCAGACAGTAGCAGCCAGCCAACATTATCTATATACTCCCCATATTGTACTGTCGTTAGTCATCCTATTTAGTTTGCTAGGCTAGCTGCAGAGCTGTCTGACAATCATTTTACTAGTTCTTCAAAGAAGATGAGGCATACATAAACAAACTGTCTCTATCCCTCTCTCCTTGCTGTGATGTGCACATTCCTCTCATTCAGGCTGTGGTCTGTGTGCATCTAACCTAACGTAGCAGGCATAAAAGTGTATCCATCTCTGCCTGAGCTGGGAAAAACAGGTGCAATGGATTATGATCATTGTAGTTAATTACCATGTTTCTGAGCTGAGCAAGGTTGAATATTTGCTTAATGAAAACTCCCTTCCAGCGTCCCACAAAGTTCTTGAGTTGATACTACATGGAATTCAAGTAATTAAACCGATGTTAGTTGTTTAGTGACAATATTTAGTGACCCGTCTTTGACACCAACAATCATCCAGGTTCTTTCTTACTGTCCCGTTCATCATCCTCACTCCTCCTCCCTTCCTACTTTCTCATCACTACATCTTGTTTTCTCAGTTTCCCTTCACATTCAGAGGAACTGTTCAGTCAGGGAATGTAGGTCACGACAAGGCTTGGACAAATCTGATCAATCTAACTCTTGCTATGCCAGGGACGGATGGCTTTCCAGGAACTGCAGAGTACAAATCGATGCGGAACTGAGGAAGGAAATCGAAGGAAAGTTGAGCTTTATTAATTTAGCTGCTGAGCCAAGATCAGTGTCACAAGCTCCTTTTATAGCCGGGCTACCACGGCAACAGATGGAGTATATATATATACAGTATCAACCAGAAAAAAAATTACTCAGAGAAGTTACGTAATAATATAATTCACATATTCCCACATTATATAATAAAAATAACATGGGGAGGGGGGTTTGTGCAAGCGCTTTCATATTCTTCCTGACATTTAATATGATTGTGTGGCCATTTGGGACGGCAGGTAGCCTAGTGGTTAGAGCGTTGGGCAAGTAACCGGAAGGTTGCTGGATCGAATCCCCGAGCTGACTAGGTAAAAATCTGTCGTTCTGCCCCTTAACAAGGCAATTAACCCACGGTTCCCCGGTAGGCTGTCATTGTAAATAAGAATTTGTTCTTATCTGTCTTGCCTAGCTAAATTAAAATTAAAATAAGAATGTTTATATCTGAACACGCTCAATATGCTTCACAGAGGAAGGATTTTCCTCTTTCGGAACAATGACAACATGAAGAAAAAACAAATGTCCTGTGGCGAACATTCTGTGACTGGCTGGCTGCCTCATGATCAAATAACCTGGCAGAAGCAGTGACTGCTCCCCATCAGGAGGGAAGACACTGGTGTCGCAAAAAAGACACTGAACTAGGGATGGGTCCCGAAACCAGCTATTAAATGGGCCCCGGGGCTAAATTATAAAAGACCGTATTATCGGTCAACTCTGACATTATCGGTTCTGCTTTCGGAACTGGAGAAATTAAGAAAATACATTTTCTATTTATTATTGCTACATAAACGTTATCCTGTACATTTTATCATCTCACCAACCGTTTCTAATTTGCAATAAGATTAAGACATTTGTCTATGATGCATTTTCACTATTCCCAATCCAGAAGCGAGATCGCTCTCGCGAGGAGCCTGTCGCACGCACAAAGACCCTGCTCTTAATTAGTGACGATGGCAGAGAGAACTAAACATACAAAAATGTGGATACACGTCACCAGAGTCGATGCTGACAATGCTCGTTGCCACAATGCAACAAGAGTTTTGCTTGTTAGGGCAGAAACACATGCGATCTGTCCAAACATCTATCGAAAGTGCATCATGTACAGGCAGAGAAATGCACAGTTCGACTGCCTAGCTCGTAGTTCATCTGTCATTGGCTGATCTACGTTAGGTATGTATGCTAGCAGCCTAGAGCCCACACACTGAGTTAACTCAATTATGAGAACATGGGTTCCTGATCAAAAGGAACCATTAGCCAGCTGATTGTTTAGCTATGGGTGTGTTCATAAATTGAATCACCCATTTAAAGATGTTGCAACTTTTTTGTTAAAGTTGCAGCTACAATGAACCAACCCACTCCTCCCTCTAATACTGCTGGTCCAAGCCAAAGACCAGCCCAAAGCCCCTTCACGCTGACAGCTAGTGGGAGGATGCATGAGGAGAGGGTGAATGAGTGCCACCTAGCCGTGACCAAGGTCAAAATGAAAAGCCTACACCCCTTTGCAACAGTGGAGTCCAAGGGCTTTAGGGAACAGTCTGTCAGTATATGTTGAGTTGGATAAATTTTTAGGATATAGTAGTATAAAAGGGTTGTATGTTAGTCCCAACCCAAATATACCCCTCCCTCCAGGACTTACCTCAGTGACACATTCATTCCTACCTGGTATAGTGTAGAAAAGACCAATGTGATCACTGAGCTGAAGGACGTGCCAAAGCTGGCCATCACATCAGACGGGTGGATCAGTCTCTGCCAGGACCACTGTCTCACTGGTACAGTGCATTACACAAGAAAGGGCAGTGTTAAACAGAAGGTCCTCTACACCAGGACAGTGTAAAACAGAAGGTCCTCCACACCAGGGCAGTGTAAAACAGAAGGTCCTCCACACCAAGACAGTGTAAGTAAAACAGAAGGTCATCCACACCAGGATAGTGTAAAACAGAAGGTCCTCCACACCGGGGCAGTGTAAAACAGAAGGTCCTCCACACCAGGGCAGTGTAAAACAGAAGGTCCTCCACACCAGGACAGTGTAAGTAAAACAGAAGGTCCTCCACACCAGGACAGTGTAAAACAGAAGGTCCTCCACACCGGGGCAGTGTAAAACAGAAGGTCCTCCACACCGGGGCAGTGTAAAACAGAAGGTCCTCTACACCGGGGCAGTGTAAAACAGAAGGTCCTCCACACCGGGACAGTGTAAAACAGAAGGTCCTCCACACCGGGACAGTGTAAAACAGAAGGTCCTCCACACCGGGACAGTGTAAAACAGAAGGTCCTCCACACCAGGACAGTGTAAAACAGAAGGTCCTCCACACCAGGACAGTGTAAAACAGAAGGTCACCTACACCAGGACAGTGTAAAACAGAAGGTCACCTACAACAGGACAGTGTAAAACAGAAGGTCACCTACACCAGGACAGTGTACAACAGAAGGTCCTCCACACCAGGACAGTGTAAAACAGAAGGTCACCTACACCAGGACAGTGTAAAACAGAAGGTCACCTACACCAGGACAGTGTAAAACAGAAGGTCACCTACACCAGGACAGTGTGCAACAGAAGGTCCTCCACACCAGGACAGTGTAAAACAGAAGGTCACCTACACCAGGACAGCGTAAAACAGAAGGTCCCCTACACCAGGACAGCGTACAACAGAAGGTCCTCCACACCAGGACAGCGTAAAACAGAAGGTCACCTACACCAGGACAGTGTACAACAGAAGGTCACCTACACCAGGACAGTGTAAAACAGGTCACCTACACCAGGACAGTGTAAAACAGAAGGTCACCTACACCAGGACAGTGTAAAAACGAAGGTCACCTACACCAGGACAGTGTAAAACAGAAGGTCCTCCACACCAGGACAGTGTAAAACAGAAGGTCCTCCACACCAGGACAGTGTAAAACAGAAGGTCCTCCACACCAGGACAGTGTAAAACCGAAGGTCCTCCACACCAGGACAGTGTAAAACAGAAGGTCCTCCACACCAGGACAGTGTAAAACAGAAGGTCCTCCACACCAGGGCAGTGTAAAACAGCAGGTCCTCCACACCAGGACAGTGTAAAACAGAAGGTCCTCCACACCAGGACAGTGTAAAACAGAAGGTCCTCCACACCAGGACAGTGTAAAACAGAAGATCCTCCACACCAGGACAGTGTAAGTAAAACAGAAGATCCTCCACACCAGGACAGCGTAGGTAAAACAGAAGGTCCTCCACACCAGGACAGTGTAAGTAAAACAGAAGGTCCTCCACACCAGGACAGTGTAAGTAAAACAGAAGGTCCTCCACACCAGGACAGTGTAAAACAGAAGATCCTCCACACCAGGACAGTGTAAAACAGAAGATCCTCCACACCAGGACAGTGTAAGTAAAACAGAAGGTCCTCCACACCAGGACAGTGTAAAACAGAAGATCCTCCACACCAGGACAGTGTAAGTAAAACAGAAGATCCTCCACACCAGGACAGCGTAGGTAAAACAGAAGGTCCTCCACACCAGGACAGTGTAAAACAGAAGGTCCTCCACACCAGGACAGTGTAAGTAAAACAGAAGGTCCTCCACACCAGGACAGTGTAAAACAGAAGGTCCTCCACACCAGGACAGTGTAAGTAAAACAGAAGGTCCTCCACACCAGGACAGTGTAAGTAAAACAGAAGGTCCTCCACACCAGGACAGTGTAAAACAGAAGGTCCTCCACACCAGGGCAGTGTAAAACAGAAGGTCCTCCACACCAGGACAGTGTAAAACAGAAGGTCCTCCACACCAGGACAGTGTAAAACAGAAGGTCCTCCACACCAGGACAGTGTAAAACAGAAGGTCCTCCACACCAGGACAGTGTAAAACAGAAGGTCCTCCACACCAGGCCAGTGTAAAACAGAAGGTCCTCCACACCAGGCCAGTGTAAAACAGAAGGTCCTCCACACCAGGCCAGCGTAAAACAGAAGGTCCCCTACACCAGGACAGGGTACAACAGAAGGTCCTCCACACCAGGACAGCGTAAAACAGAAGGTCACCTACACCAGGACAGTGTACAACAGAAGGTCGCTTACACCAGGACAGTGTAAAACAGAAGGTCACCTACACCAGGACAGTGTAAAACAGAAGGTCACCTACACCAGGACAGTGTAAAACAGAAGGTCCTCCACACCAGGACAGTGTAAAACAGCAGGTCCTCCACACCAGGGCAGTGTAAAACAGCAGGTCCTCCACACCAGGACAGTGTAAAACAGAAGGTCCTCCACACCAGGACAGTGTAAAACAGAAGGTCCTCCACACCAGGACAGTGTAAAACAGAAGGTCCTCTACACCAGGACAGTGTAAAACAGAAGGCCTCCACTCCAGGACAGTGTAAAACAGAAGGTCCTCCACACCAGGACAGTGTAAAACAGAAGGTCCTCCACACCAGGACAGTGTAAAACAGAAGATCCTCCACACCAGGACAGCGTAAGTAAAACAGAAGATCCTCCACACCAGGACAGCGTAGGTAAAACAGAAGGTCCTCCACACCAGGACAGTGTAAGTAAAACAGAAGGTCCTCCACACCAGGACAGTGTAAGTAAAACAGAAGGTCCTCCACACCAGGACAGTGTAAAACAGAAGATCCTCCACACCAGGACAGTGTAAGTAAAACAGAAGGTCCTCCACACCAGGACAGTGTAAAACAGAAGATCCTCCACACCAGGACAGTGTAAGTAAAACAGAAGATCCTCCACACCAGGACAGCGTAGGTAAAACAGAAGGTCCTCCACACCAGGACAGTGTAAGTAAAACAGAAGGTCCTCCACACCAGGACAGTGTAAAACAGAAGGTCCTCCACACCAGGACAGTGTAAAACAGAAGATCCTCCACACCAGGACAGTGTAAGTAAAACAGAAGGTCCTCCACACCAGGACAGTGTAAGTAAAACAGAAGGTCCTCCACACCAGGACAGTGTAAGTAAAACAGAAGGTCCTCCACACCAGGACAGTGTAAAACAGAAGGTCCTCCACACCAGGACAGTGTAAAACAGAAGGTCCTCCACACCAGGACAGTGTAAAACAGAAGGTCCTCCACATCAGGACAGCGTAAGTAAAACAGAAGGTCCTCCACACCAGGACAGTGTAAGTAAAACAGAAGGTCCTCCACACCAGGACAGTGTAAAACAGAAGGTCCTCCACACCAGGACAGTGTAAAACAGAAGGTCCTCCACACCAGGACAGTGTAAAACAGAAGGTCCTCCACACCGGGACAGTGTAAAACAGAAGGTCCTCCAAACCGGGACAGTGTAAAACAGAAGATCCTCCACACCGGGACAGTGTAAAACAGAAGATCCTCCACACCGGGGCAGTGTAAAACAGAAGGTCCTCCACACCGGGACAGTGTAAAACAGAAGGTCCTCCACACCAGGACAGTGTAAAACAGAAGGTCCTCCACACCAGGACAGTGTAAAACAGAAGGTCCTCCACACCAGGAAAGTGTAAAACAGAAGGTCCTCCACACCAGGGCAGTGTAAAACAGAAGATCCTCCACACCAGGACAGTGTAAAACAGAAGATCCTCCACACCAGGACAGTGTAAAACAGAAGGTCCTCAACACCAGGACAGTGTAAGTAAAACAGAAGGTCCTCCACACCAGGACAGTGTAAGTAAAACAGAAGGTCCTCCACACCAGGACAGTGTAAGTAAAACAGAAGGTCCTCCACACCAGGACAGTGTAAAACAGAAGGTCCTCCACACCAGGACAGTGTAAAACAGAAGGTCCTCCACACCAGGACAGTGTAAAACAGAAGGTCCTCCACACCAGGACAGTGTAAAACAGAAGGTCCTCCACACCAGGACAGTGTAAAACAGAAGGTCCTCCACACCAGGACAGTGTAAAACAGAAGGTCCTCCATACCAGGACAGTGTAAAACAGAAGGTCCTCCACACCAGGACAGTGTAAAACAGAAGGTCCTCCACACCAGGACAGTGTAAAACAGAAGGTCCTCCACACCAGGACAGCGTAAGTAAAACAGAAGGTCCTCCACACCAGGACAGCGTAAGTAAAACAGAAGGTCCTCCACACCAGGACAGCGTAGGTAAAACAGAAGGTCCTCCACACCAGGACAGTGTAAAACAGAAGGTCCTCCACACCAGGACAGTGTAAAACAGAAGGTCCTCCACACCAGGACAGTGTAAAACAGAAGGTCCTCCAAACCGGGACAGTGTAAAACAGAAGATCCTCCACACCGGGACAGTGTAAAACAGAAGATCCTCCACACCGGGGCAGTGTAAAACAGAAGGTCCTCCACACCGGGACAGTGTAAAACAGAAGGTCCTCCACACCGGGACAGTGTAAAACAGAAGGTCCTCCACACCGGGACAGTGTAAAACAGAAGGTCCTCCACACCAGGACAGTGTAAAACAGAAGGTCCTCCACACCAGGGCAGTGTAAAACAGAAGGTCCTCCACACCAGGACAGTGTAAAACAGAAGGTCCTCCACACCAGGACAGTGTAAAACAGAAGGTCCTCAACACCAGGACAGTGTAAGTAAAACAGAAGGTCCTCCACACCAGGACAGTGTAAAACAGAAGGTCCTCCACACCAGGACAGTGTAAAACAGAAGGTCCTCCACACCAGGACAGTGTAAAACAGAAGATCCTCCACACCAGGACAGTGTAAAACAGAAGGTCCTCAACACCAGGACAGTGTAAGTAAAACAGAAGGTCCTCCACACCAGGACAGTGTAAGTAAAACAGAAGGTCCTCCACACCAGGACAGTGTAAAACAGAAGGTCCTCCACACCAGGACAGTGTAAAACAGAAGGTCCTCCACACCAGGACAGTGTAAAACAGAAGGTCCTCCACACCAGGACAGTGTAAAACAGAAGGTCCTCCACACCAGGACAGTGTAAAACAGAAGGTCCTCCACACCAGGACAGTGTAAAACAGAAGGTCCTCCACACCAGGACAGTGTAAAACAGAAGGTCCTCCACACCAGGCCAGTGTAAAACAGAAGGTCCTCCACACCAGGCCAGTGTAAAACAGAAGGTCCTCCACACCAGGACAGTGTAAAACAAAAGGTCCTCCACACCAGGCCAGTGTAAAACAGAAGGTCCTCCACACCAGGACAATGTAAAAATGAAGGTCCTCCACACCAGGACAGTGTAAAACAGAAGGTCCTCCACACCAGGACAGTGTAAAACAGAAGGTCCTCAACACCAGGACAGTGTAAAACAGAAGGTCCTCCACACCAGGACAGTGTAAAACAGAAGGTCCTCCACACCAGGCCAGTGTAAAACAGAAGGTCCTCCACACCAGGCCAGTGTAAAACAGAAGGTCCTCCACACCAGGCCAGTGTAAAACAGAAGGTCCTCCACACCAGGACAGTGTAAAACAGAAGGTCCTCCACACCAGGACAGTGTAAAACAGAAGGTCCTCCACACCAGGCCAGTGTAAAACGGAAGGTCCTCCACACCAGGCCAGTGTAAAACGGAAGGTCCTCCACACCAGGCCAGTGTAAAACAGAAGGTCCTCCACACCAGGCCAGTGTAAAACAGAAGGTCCTCCACACCAGGCCAGTGTAAAACAGAAGGTCCTCCACACCGGGACAGTGTAAAACAGAAGATCCTCCACACCGGGACAGTGTAAAACAGAAGATCCTCCACACCGGGGCAGTGTAAAACAGAAGGTCCTCCACACCGGGACAGTGTCAAACAGAAGGTCCTCCACACCAGGACAGTGTAAAACAGAAGGTCCTCCACACCAGGACAGTGTAAAACAGAAGGTCCTCCACACCAGGACAGTGTAAAACAGAAGGTCCTCCACACCAGGGCAGTGTAAAACAGAAGGTCCTCAACACCAGGACAGTGTAAAACAGAAGGTCCTCCACACCAGGACAGTGTAAAACAGAAGGTCCTCCACACCAGGACAGTGTAAAACAGAAGGTCCTCCACACCAGGACAGTGTAAGTAAAACAGAAGGTCCTCCACACCAGGCCAGTGTAAAACAGAAGGTCCTCCACACCAGGCCAGTGTAAAACAGAAGGTCCTCCACACCAGGCCAGTGTAAAACAGAAGGTCCTCCACACCAGGCCAGTGTAAAACAGAAGGTCCTCCACACCAGGCCAGTGTAAAACAGAAGGTCCTCCACACCAGGACAGTGTAAAACAGAAGGTCCTCCACACCAGGACAGTGTAAAACAGAAGGTCCTCCACACCAGGACAGTGTAAAACAGAAGGTCCTCCACACCAGGACAGTGTAAAACAGAAGGTCCTCCACACCAGGCCAGTGTAAAACAGAAGGTCCTCCACACCAGGACAGTGTAAAACAGAAGGCCCTCCACACCAGGGCAGTGTAAAACAGAAGGTCCTCCACACCAGGACAGTGTAAAACAGAAGGTCCTCCACACCAGGGCAGTGTAAAACAGAAGGTCCTCAACACCAGGACAGTGTAAAACAGAAGGTCCTCCACACCAGGACAGTGTAAAACAGAAGGTCCTCCACACCAGGACAGTGTAAAACAGAAGGTCCTCCACACCAGGACAGTGTAAGTAAAACAGAAGGTCCTCCACACCAGGCCAGTGTAAAACAGAAGGTCCTCCACACCAGGCCAGTGTAAAACAGAAGGTCCTCCACACCAGGACAGTGTAAAACAGAAGGCCCTCCACACCAGGGCAGTGTAAAACAGAAGGTCCTCCACACCAGGGCAGTGTAAAACAGAAGGTCCTCCACACCAGGACAGTGTAAAACAGAAGGTCCTCCACACCAGGACAGTGTAAAACAGAAGATCCTCCACACCAGGACAGTGTAAAACAGAAGGTCCTCCACACCAGGACAGTGTAAAACAGAAGATCCTCCACACCAGGACAGTGTAAGTAAAACAGAAGATCCTCCACACCAGGACAGCGTAAGTAAAACAGAAGGTCCTCCACACCAGGCCAGTGTAAAACAGAAGGTCCTCCACACCAGGCCAGTGTAAAACAGAAGGTCCTCCACACCAGGACAGTGTAAAACAGAAGGTCCTCCACACCAGGCCAGTGTAAAACAGAAGGTCCTCCACACCAGGCCAGTGTAAAACAGAAGGTCCTCCACACCAGGCCAGTGTAAAACAGAAGGTCCTCCACACCAGGCCAGTGTAAAACAGAAGGTCCTCCACACCAGGCCAGTGTAAAACAGAAGGTCCTCCACACCGGGACAGTGTAAAACAGAAGATCCTCCACACCGGGACAGTGTAAAACAGAAGATCCTCCACACCGGGGCATTGTAAAACAGAAGGTCCTCCACACCGGGACAGTGTCAAACAGAAGGTCCTCCACACCAGGACAGTGTAAAACAGAAGGTCCTCCACACCAGGACAGTGTAAAACAGAAGGTCCTCCACACCAGGACAGTGTAAAACAGAAGGTCCTCCACACCAGGGCAGTGTAAAACAGAAGGTCCTCCACACCAGGGCAGTGTAAAACAGAAGGTCCTCCACACCAGGACAGTGTAAAACAGAAGGTCCTCCACACCAGGGCAGTGTAAAACAGAAGGTCCTCAACACCAGGACAGTGTAAAACAGAAGGTCCTCCACACCAGGACAGTGTAAAACAGAAGGTCCTCCACACCAGGACAATGTAAAACAGAAGGCCCTCCACACCAGGACAGTGTAAGTAAAACAGAAGGTCCTCCACACCAGGACAGTGTAAAACAGAAGGTCCTCCACACCAGGACAGTGTAAAACAGAAGGTCCTCCACACCAGGACAGTGTAAAACAGAAGGTCCTCCACACCAGGCCAGTGTAAAACAGAAGGTCCTCCACACCAGGCCAGTGTAAAACAGAAGGTCCTCCACACCAGGCCAGTGTAAAACAGAAGGTCCTCCACACCAGGCCAGTGTAAAACAGAAGGTCCTCCACACCAGGACAGTGTAAAACAGAAGGTCCTCCACACCAGGACAGTGTAAAACAGAAGGTCCTCCACACCAGGCCAGTGTAAAACAGAAGGTCCTCCACACCAGGACAGTGTAAAACAGAAGGCCCTCCACACCAGGGCAGTGTAAAACAGAAGGTCCTCCACACCAGGGCAGTGTAAAACAGAAGGTCCTCCACACCAGGACAGTGTAAAACAGAAGGTCCTCCACACCAGGACAGTGTAAAACAGAAGATCCTCCACACCAGGACAGTGTAAAACAGAAGGTCCTCCACACCAGGACAGTGTAAAACAGAAGATCCTCCACACCAGGACAGTGTAAGTAAAACAGAAGGTCCTCCACACCAGGACAGCGTAAGTAAAACAGAAGGTCCTCCACACCAGGACAGTGTAAAACAGAAGGTCCTCCACACCAGGACAGTGTAAGTAAAACAGAAGGTCCTCCACACCAGGACAGTGTAAAACAGAAGGTCCTCCACACCAGGACAGTGTAAAACAGAAGGTCCTCCACACCAGGGCAGTGTAAAACAGAAGGTCCTCCACACCAGGCCAGTGTAAAACAGAAGGTCCTCCACACCAGGACAGTGTAAAACAGAAGGTCCTCCACACCAGGGCAGTGTAAAACAGAAGATCCTCCACACCAGGACAGTGTAAAACAGAAGGTCCTCCACACCAGGGCAGTGTAAAACAGAAGGTCCTCCACACCAGGACAGTGTAAAACAGAAGGTCCTCCACACCAGGACAGTGTAAAACAGAAGGTCCTCCACACCAGGACAGTGTACAAATCGCAAACTGGCGAAGTAGTGTCAGAGGAGATCTAAGACATTCTGGAAGAGTTTGAGACAGAGCCGACAAAGATTGTAGCTGTGACTGTTGATATTGCTGGCAATATGGATGTTGCCATCAAGAGCTTTGTGCACACAGTAAAGCTAGTAGCACATAAAATCTACAATATTACTTCCATTAATAAATGGGAAGCCTGAATCAGAGCAGTGGCCGTGTGGTTCAAGAGATCCTCGATGTCCAAAACAGTCTTGAAGGAAAAGCAGCAGCTCCTTGGTAAGAAGCCAGTTCAATCTATTAAAGTATTATTTTGAAATCCCCACATTTAACAATTTAATTCAATATTCAAGTGTGTGGTAATTAAATGTATGTTGATTTTTGATGTTGTTTCAGACCTTCCACAACACTCACTCATTCTTGATGTCAGGACCAGATGGAACTCTATCTAATGATAGAGAGATTCATGGAACAGTAGGCAGCGATCCAAGCAGTAGCCTTGGACACATGACTGAGAAAAGCAATGACCAAGGACAACCTGGACCATCTGAAGGACGAGGACTTCCATAAGGCTGAGGAGTTTGTCCAGCTCATGAGAATCCTCCATACATCCACACTGTGTGTGTCATGTGAAAAGAATACCCCCTGTGGACAGATCAAACCCATCCTCCACAAACTGGAAGAGCACTTCACTGTGAAGCATGAAGATACAACGTTTGTGGCAACCATCAAAGAGAAGGTCTGGGAGAATCTCTCAGAGCGCTATCAGGATGAGGACATTCAAGCCTTCCTGCATGAGGCCACAGCAATGGACCCCAGATTTAAAGGGAGGCTGGTGAGTTACGCCACCTGGGACAGGCTGAGGAAAGCAACTGTTGAGGCCAATGTGACAGGAGCAACACCAGGGCTGTCAGAGGAGCCGGAGCAAACAGACACAGAGCAGCAGCAACAGGAGGAGTCTGAATGAGAAGGAGAGGAAATGGAGGAGACAACCCCTCCATTGTACAAAACAAGGAGATGCTTGGAGGAGCTGTTCTCAGAGGAAGACAGGGAGTTGAAGTTGACGATCCAACAGGACACCTCGTCCCTCAGCGAACGTGTTGACCTGGAGGTCGAGCTCTACAAAGGCCTGCCTCCCATCCCAAAGACCTGCCTCCCATCCCCATGGCTGAAGATCCTGTGTTGTGGTGGTGGGAGAAGAGAGCTACTCTGCCCCTCCTCACAAACATTACAACAAGCTACCTCTTTGCTCAAGCCTCATCCACCCCTAGCGAGAGGGTATTTTCGACTGCAGGGAACACAATAAGCCAGGAGAGGTCCCGACTTCTGCCAGAGAAGGCAAATATGTTCATCTTTCTCCAGAAGAACTGCTAAGAACTGTTAGTCCTTTTGCAGCCTACCTGCATGCCCCACCCCTGTTGTTCTATACCACTGTATTTTCTTTTGCAAGAAAATATTGTTTTATTTTGTTTTACATTTCCATCATCACAACATTAGAGTCTATAATTAGTGATTTGTTCAAATCATTGCTGTTTCTTTTGCTGTAAATAATTGTGTATTTTACATTTCAGAAAATAAAGCAAATGTTAATTATGATCTTCATTTGTTTTGTTTTTCCTCTCGTAATTAAAAAAAACAACAAAAAAAACGATAGGAATACTGTTAAAGTACCGGATCGATAAGCAGTATCGGTAAGAGTAGCAATACCGTTAAAATCTTAACGATACCCATGCCTACTCTGAACACTGATTTTTTACATCCATAATTGGCACCCAGTGTGTGTGTGTGTGTGTGTGTGTGTGTGTGTGTGTGTGTGTGTGTGTGTGTGTGTGTGTGTGTGTGTGTGTGTGTGTGTGTGTGTGTGTGTGTGTAGCTAGAAAGACGTGCCTGTGAGCGAGTATGTACTTGAATGGACAGCCCTTAGGGAAGCTACTATGTGAGAAAGAATGTCAGGCATTTCACGGTGAGAAGAGCTAGGGCTACAGCCCAGGCCTCAACCCCCACCACCCTGCAGAGGACGGAAGGAACGGATGGGGGACATTTCCATCTTAGATTTGCAACATGTTGTGGTGTTACAGTCCTGGGTATCTTATAGGAGAAAGATAGCCCTGAAAGATCTACCTATTCTGGGACATGGCCATGTAGTGCTTTCGACATGGTTAAGAGTAACAGCACATGACAATGGATTAGGAGGAAAGAATTCACATCCCTTTTGCCACATTCTGTTGTGTTACAAAGTGGGATTAAACTAGATTTAATTTTGTTGTGTTACAAAGTGGGATTAAATTAGATTTCATTTTTTGTCAACAATCAACAACAACAACAAAATACTCATGTCAAAGTGGAAGAACAATTCTAACATTTGTATTAAAAAAAATATTATATTGAATACAATAACAATATTGTATTCAACCCTCTGAGTCAATAAATGTTAAATAACCTATGCCAGCGATTACAGCAGTGAGTCTTTCTGGGTAAATCTCTAAAGCTTTGCACACCTGGATTGTACAATAACAGCTTTACACTGTGTATTCAGGACAAAGTTAATTTGCCACATTATTTGCCGTATTACTTTAGTTCCTTATTGCAAACAGGATGCATGTTTGTATATTTTTATTCTAATAAAAGGCTTACTTCTTTTCACTCTATCAATTACAGTAGCATTGTGGAGTAACTACAATTTAATTGATCCATCCTTAGTTGTCCTATCACAGCCATTAAACTCTGTTTTAAAGTCGTCATTGGCCTCGTAGTGAAATCCCTGAGTGGTTTCCTTCCTCTCCGGCAACTGAGTTAGGAAGAACGCCTGTATATTTTTAGTGACTGGGTGATACACCATCCAAAGTGTAATTAATAACTTCACTATGCTCAAAAGGATATTCAATGTCATTTTTTTTTTTTTTTTTACTCATCTACCCAATAGGTGCCATTCTTTGCGAGGCATAGGAAAACCTCCCTGGTCTTTGTAGTTGCATCTGTGTTTGAAATTTACTGCTCAACTGAAGAACCTTACAGATAATTGTATGGGGTACACAGATGAGGGAGTCATAAAAAAAAACATCACATTAAACACTATTTTTGCACACAGAGTGAGTGCATGCAACTTATTATGTGACTAGTTAAGCAAATTTGTACTCGTATTTAGGCTTGCCATAACAAAGGGGTTGAATATTTATTGACTCAAGACTATGGTGGTCACGAAATTGTCAGGCGAATAACTGTCAGTCTCATGGTAATTTACCATTAATTAACAAACACATTTAGCATCTCATGGCTTCCACACATATACTTTTTAAAATGGCTTGTAGGCTAATAAATCCATGTAATATAGCCTACACCACCACAATAAATCCATTATTTATTTTAGACAGGTCTAAAGAAGAATGGTATGAAGAAAATGTAGTCTATTTCAGAAGAACAGAATACTCTGAGTTGTCCTTATGTTGGGTCCTGATCTGGCTATGACAAATGGCTGTGGGTTACAACACTAGTTAATTTAGCAGACAAGATTTGCTTATAATTCCGTGGCATTATTTTATATTATTTTATAGTATGAAGAATACAATTTAACAAATCTGGGGGAAAAAATAATAATTCTCCAAATGATTTGAGAAAGTGCGCACACGCAGATATCCTGTGTTGAGCGACTAACAAAGAAATAGGTACGCCAATATGCTTAATGTTCTGTTGTTAATGTAACTTTAGTTGTTCTGCAAATTTGGGCTGTGTTTTGATTTTTAATACATAGTAAGGTGGCATGACGAGATTCTAATGAAGATTTGAAAACAGTTGCTTGAAAGGCATGAGCTCTGCTTAGTTTTTTTGAGCAGGCTGTACACACTCCAATAGTCTCTCTTTCACAATTTGACAAGTACTTGATAATTTCTCGAATTTCACAGTGGCATCACCTTTATGGCCGTAATGCACCCCCCCCAAAAAAATCCATGCCTTTTGTAGCCCAGAGTGCTGCGTTGTACCCTTCTCCCTGAGTGTGCTGCGCAACCCAAAGCGTCTCTCACTCATATGGCTCTCCGTCACATTATCGGTCTTTCTCACAGGCTACAAGTTAAGACAGACACTGCGCGTGTCCTTAGCCAATTCCGAGGTGCCTATTGAAGATATTGGAAGAACTGTCCACATTTACTTTCGTCAGCCAACAAGATGAGTAAGCCTAATGAACAGTAAAAGCACTAGCCCATGTCAATCTACTCTCCCCCATAGTACAAAAGTTGACCCATTCTATTCTGTGCGAGAAATAAAAATTACAAAGAATGTCTGGGACAGCAACAGACTTTTAGCTTAAAATGTTGATCAACTATTAGGCTATTTCTTCACATTATAAGAGCAGCAATGCGTACATGGTATTAGGCTATAAGCACGAATGTTCCATTAGCGGACAACAACACTATCAAAAGTGACCACAAATGCAATTATGCATGTAATGTTTTAATTATAAAAGGAGCATTTTTTGTGAAAATGATCTTCCCCAAACTTGAAACTTACCCGCTGCTTATGTATGCCAGTTAGGCTCTACACCCTTTGTAAAGCGGATTAATTTGCTTCATTTTAAGTTATTTGGTAACTTTAGTTGTGATACCAACCTTATTAAAACATATAGGCATATGGGCTAGGATACATGAGGTGTGATTCGAACAAGTCGCAAAAAAAGGCATTGTTTCTTATGCTGGGCATCATTCACAAGTGATAATATATAATTCACAAGTGACAGGCTAATATCGTCACCCATCAGACATTTCTTGATTTAATCTTGTCTTTACATATACTAAATAATATATGTGTGACATTTGTTTTGATTTAGAATGGACCATAATCATGCACCTGTCTCAAAACAGGGTCAGCTAGAAAAAAAAATACATGTCATCTATGCACTTAAATAGCGAATGGAGGACGCTTTTCCCCGTGGTTTATTTTCATGCCAGCCAGGTAGGCTATACTCCTGTTGTAAATACAAGCAATGTGCTTCATGTTAGGAAAGTTGAGAAATAAATATAGGCCTAGCCTATAGAAAGCTGATGGGATCCTCCTCTTTTTATCAGTGGCAATCACTCGGTTTTCTCCCGCAATTGCATAGCCTATAGAACTGTTGCGCAACATGAGCTCATGGGCTCTCATTTGCATTGATGTCAGAGTGATAAGAGGGACAATAGAGTGCTGAGTTTCTGGATAAAAGCATCTAGGTCTTTATCTAGGTTTCTTCCTGGTTTTGGCCTTTCTAGGGAGTTGTTCCTAGCCACCGTGCTTCTACACCTGCATTGCTTGCCGTTTGGTGTTTTAGGCTGGGTTTCTGTACAGCAATTTGCGACACCAGCTGATGTAAGAAGGGCTTTATAAATACATTTGATTGATTGATGATTGAGTACCAGGCAGTTAGCACGTTTGGTAGGCTACTAATGATCAGCAGCAGCATCAGAGCTTGGAGAAGCCTAATTACCGTGACTAAACGGTCATGTGGAATTTGACTGCCTTCGTGACTTGTGACCGCAAGTGTGGCGGTAATACGGTAACCGCAACAGTCCTACTACTCAAGACATTTCAGCTTTTCATTTTTTATTAATTTGTAAACATTAGAAAAAACATAATTCCACTTTGACATTATGGGGTATTGCGTTCAGGCTGTAGCATAACAACATGTGGGAAAAGTAAAGGGGTGTGAATACTTTGACAGCACTGTACATTAACATGAACATACTAGAGTTTATTGTGATACTTACATTAACTTTGAAGGCTTGGACAGTGTTGTCCAAGAGAAGTATGTTGCAGCCCACCTCAGTGTGCTGCCTGTCGCGTGCCAGCTCTGATGCCCGGACATTGTAAGATCTGCCAGCAGGCAACTGGAAGCGTGCGGTCATTACGGTCCAACCAGGGTCTGCAACACAGAAAGGAAGCTGACCGTGACAACCTGGCCAATGGACAGATCGCTGTAGAGATGATATGTCAAATCTTTTCAAGTCAAGCCAGTCTGGCAACACTCATACAGAATGACGGTTCTGAAATGTATTCTTCTGGAAATAAAACATTTACAGGAGTTAGAAGGCCCATTGCAGTCCAAAACATGATTTTTCTGTGTTTTTATATGTATTTCTACACTGAGGTGGGAATAACACAAGGCAGTAAATTAGTTAAAAGACCAATAAGAAAGAAAATGCCAAAACTTTCTGCCAATAGCAGCTAGTTTTCAGTTTTCCCTTCCCAACTCAGGCCACTTCCGGACACTCCTAGCAAAATTCATGCAATAAAATTGCTCTTTGCAAAGAAGCTATTTTTATTTTGACCCTTTTAATTGAAAACAAATCACAGTAAAGTACTTACATTGCTAGCCAGAAATGATTTGATATTGAGATAAAAATGGCATCATTGGACCTTTTAAATGGCAGAAAGCTGTAGGTCAGAATCAAATCAAATGTTATTCGTCACATGCTCCGAATACAACAGGTGAAATACAACCGTACAGTGAAATGCTTAGGGTCTGTAGTTCAACTGAGATGCAGTGCCTTAGACCGCTGCACCACTCAGGAGCCAAATTAACAGGTGTACCTTGTTAAAAATTCATTTGTGGAATTTCTTTCCTTCTTAATGCATTTGAGCCAATCAGTTGTGTTGTGACAAGGTAGGGGTGGTATACAGAAGAGAGCCCTATTTGGTACAAGAGCAAGTCCATATTATGGCAAGAACAGCTCAGATAAGCAAAGAGAAACAAAAGTCCATCATTACTTTAAGACATGAAGGTCAGTCAATCCGGGAACATTTCAACAGTTCAAGAACTTTGAAAGTTTCTTCAAGTGTAGTCGCAAAAACTATCAAGCACTATGATGAAACCGGCTCTCATGAGGCCAGCCACAGGAAAGGAAGACCGAGAGTTACCTCTGCTGCAGAGGATAAGTTCATTTGAAAACTGCAGCCCAAATAAATGTCTCAGAGTTCAAGTAACAGACACATCTCAACATCAACTGTTCAGAGGAGACTGCGTGAATCAGGCCTTCATGGTAGAATTGCTGCAAAGAAACCACTACTAAAGGACACCAATAGAAAGAGACTTTCTTGGGCCAAGAAACACGAGCAATGGAAATTAGACTATTGGAAATCTGTCCTTATTGGTTCCTACCGCCATGTCTTTGTGAGACGCAGAGTAGGTGAACAGATGATCTCCACATGTGTGGTTCCCACCGTGAAGCATGGAGGAGGAGTTGTGATGGTGCTTTGCTGGTGACACTGATGTATTTAAAATTCAAGGCACACTAAACCAGCATGGCTACCACAGCATTCTGCAGCGATACGCCATCCCATCTGGTTTGCGCTTAGTGGGATCATCATTTGTTTTTCAACAAGACAATGCCCTAAAACACCTCCAGGCTGTTTAAGGGCTATTTGACCAAGAAGGAGAGTGATGGAATGCTGCATCAGATGACCTGGCCTCCACAATCACCCAACCTCAACCCAATTGAGATGGTTTGGGATGAGTTGGACCACAGAGTGAAGGAAAAGCAGCCAACAAGTGCACATCATATGTGGGAACTACTTCAGGACTGTTGGAAAAGCATTCCAGGTGAAGCAGGTTGAGAGAATGCCAAGAGTGTGCAAAGCTGTCATCAAGGCAAAGGGTGGCTATTTGAAGAATTTAAAATATAAAATGCATTTTGATTTGTTTAACACTTTTTTGGTTACTACATGATTCCATATGTGTTATTTTATAGTTTTGATGTCTTCACTACTATTCTACAACGTAGAAAATAGTAAAAATAAAGAAAAACCCTTGAATAAGTAGGTGTGTCCAAACTTTTGACTGGTACTGTATATTCGCTTGCACTTGTTAATATTTATCTAGAATCCGCTAGTAATTTGTTAGCGTTTGTTAACATTATTTGCATGTATTTTTATCTTTAGAAAGAAATAACGCCTTGTGTGTGCACTGCCGGTGACACGTATACCCCGGTATGGTACAGGAACGGTAATTCAATCTGGATAATGGCCAATCCTACTATACAGTACTATTGACATCAGCACTCAGCTAACAAACTTGCACATCCAGAAGGGGCAACAAGTGCTCCATCTAACAAGAATAAAAAATAAAAAAAATGGGGAGTACAGACAAACCTACATGCTGACTGGGGAGAACATAATTCCATGTTAACTCCCTGATTGAATCCTCACACACACACACTGCATTGGTTGGTAAAGCCCTGTCTTCACAGCATCACCCCTCTAGGGATCGGCTACATAACCTAAGCTATGGAGGTCACGCCCCTTCAGTTTAAACCTGATGGATCCATATGGAAGGCTTTCTGTGCCTTTCTGAAGAGTTATCACAAAACATCACAGGCCTCGCCAATGATGAACGGCAGAAGATGGCCTGTGTGTGCAGAAGTGCTGAGTTGAACAGAGGCATAGCAGGGGACCCCAGGGACTAATTCCAGCGTGCTGTGCAGAGTCACAGCAGTACTTATTCCATGAACACACACAGCCTTCTACCCTGCTGTACTTAGTAATTCTGGTAATGTAAACTCTCACACAAAGAGGAACAAGTAAGCCAACTCGCCCATATTAAGAGCACATTGTCCATTCGTCCTACTACACGGAGGTGTCTTTAGCCTGTCATAGGGAGGTTCTGAGAATTGTACACAAGTACACGAGACAGGCTACAGTACTTGGAAAAAGATTAGTGACTTAAGAAAGGCCTTGGGGATGACTTATTACGGCTCACGAGTCACGCATATTGTATGGAAAGAGCAGCATGTTATATGCTACATATTGTATGGAAAGAGCAGTATGTGATATGCTACATATTGTATGGAAAGAGCAGTATGTGATATGCTACATATTGTATGGAAAGAGCAGTATGTGATATGCTACATATTGTATGGAAAGAGCAGTATGTGATATGCTGAATATTGTATGGAAAGAGCAGTATGTGATATGCTACATATTGTATGGAAAGAGCAGTATGTGATATGCTACATATTGTATGGAAAGAGCAGCATGTGATATGCTACATATTGTATGGAAAGAGCAGTATGTGATATGCTACATATTGTATGGAAAGAGCAGTATGTGATATGCTACATATTGTATGGAAAGAGCAGCATGTGATATGCTACATATTGTATGGAAAGAGCAGCATGTGATATGCTACATATTGTATGGAAAGAGCAGCATGTGATATGCTACATATTGTATGGAAAGAGCAGTATGTGATATGCTACATATTGTATGGAAAGAGCAGCATGTGATATGCTACATATTGTATGGAAAGAGCAGCATGTGATATAATACATATTGTATGGAAAGAGCAGTGTGATATGCTACATATTGTATGGAAAGAGCAGCATGTGATATGCTACATATTGTATGGAAAGAGCAGCATGTGATATGCTACATATTGTATGGAAAGAGCAGCATGTGATATGCTACATATTGTATGGAAAGAGCAGTGTGATATGCTACATATTGTATGGAAAGAGCAGCATGTGATATGCTACATATTGTATGGAAAGAGCAGCATGTGATATGCTACATATTGTATGGAAAGAGCAGCATGTGATATGCTACATATTGTATGGAAAGAGCAGCATGTGATATGCTACATATTGTATGGAAAGAGCAGCATGTGATATGCTACATATTGTATGGAAAGAGCAGTATATGCTAGATATTGTATGGAAAGAGCAGTATGTGATATGCTAGATATTGTATGGAAAGAGCAGCATGTGATATGCTACATATTGTATGGAAAGAGCAGTATGTGATATGCTACATATTGTATGGAAAGAGCAGTATGTGATATGCTACATATTGTATGGAAAGAGCAGTATGTGATATGCTACATATTGTATGGAAAGAGCAGCATGTGATATGCTACATATTGTATGGAAAGAGCAGCATGTGATATGCTACATATTGTATGGAAAGAGCAGTATGTGATATGCTACATATTGTATGGAAAGAGCAGCATGTGATATGCTACATATTGTATGGAAAGAGCAGTATGTGATATGATACATATTGTATGGAAAGAGTAGTATGGGATATGATACATATTGTATGGAAAGAGTAGTATGGGATATGATACATATTGTATGGAAAGAGCAGTATGTGATATGATACATATTGTATGGAAAGAGCAGTATGTGATATGATACATATTGTATGGAAAGAGTAGTATGGGATATGATACATATTGTATGGAAAGAGTAGTATGGGATATGATACATATGTACATAATAATATGGGCTCAGGTGGCGAAGGTCAAGTCATGCATCCTCCAAAACATGACCGCCAAACCACGCTTTGTAACACCCGCCCACAACTCAGAAGTCAGCCGGAGCAATGTGTCAGAGGAAACATCGTTCACCTGACAACCGAGGTCAGCCTGCAGGCGCCCTGCCCGCCATAAGGAATCGCTAGAGCGCGATGAGACAAGTAAAGCACCCCCGGCCAAACCCTCCCCTAACCCAGACGACGCTGGGCCAATTGTGTGCCACCCTATGGGACTCCCGATCACAGCCAGTTGTCATACAGCCCGGGATCGAAACCGGGTCTGTAGTGACGCCTCTAGCACTGCAATGCAGTGTCTTAGACCGCTTCGCCACTCGGGAGGCCCAAATGGTTTCATTTATAAATCTAAAGCTGTGTGTGCGTGTACTATGATGCTGTTCACTGATGCTCAACATGTGAGGCGCCACAGCTGAGGCTTGTCCCAATGAGAGGAGGACAAAGCAAAGCCCAGTGAGTTAGCGCTCCGTCAGGCAACAGGAGGCTGGCCGCTCAGGCCTCTGCTCCTCTCCTCTCTCTCCCGGCAGGAAGAACGCTCCGGAAGCATACTTCCATTATTGCTTACTCCAGTAAGCAAAGCTTCCAAACACTGGGCCTGGGCTCCCGTGTGTGTAGCAGGCCTCTTGACCCCAGTGCTCCCCTCACCGGTAGGCTCCTCCGGTGCACTCGGCTTATTACAAACACAGACAGCCCAGCAGCCTTTCTGTCTCCCATCTCCTATCCTCCCCCCTACATACCAGTCCTTCCCCCTCACCCCTCTGCCTCTCTACTGTCAACAGGATATTAGAAAAGCCCAGAAGAATCTCAGGAGATCTCTCTTTCCTGCTCCAGTAAGGTGCTGTAGTGCAGTTTACACTGGCCACAGAGAAACATATCAAATACAGATTTAGAGACTAGAGCGTCTTCATCATCTTCATGTGAGCTGATAGGGAAAGACGGCTGGTGAGCGCTGCCAACAGAGCCCTGCATATATATTTTTTAAGTAGCTAGCTTTCACGAGGCACCTAATTGGCAAAGCACATGGATCAGAAGCAGTGAGTCAATCGTCAGACAGCAGCTACAGTAGAAAAGGAGGAGTCACTATGGGGAATCCCCGCTGAGATCCACCCAGGTCGACAGCTAGCGTGTGACAATTCAGGCACAACAATACAACTAAGAACAGAGAAGCTTGTTTAAGGAAACAAAAACAGGAGAGACAACCGTCCCTAGCTCGATCAGTAGAAGAAAAAGCAACACTACAGGTTTGCTGTACTAGTATCTAGGACAGCACATATAATGGAAAGAACACACAGACAAGAGAGGGAAGAAAGAATGGTTACTTTTTAAGAGGGTGTGTTTAGGGGTTGTGGGTAGCTCAAATACCCCGACACCGGTGCCCCCGCACATTGACTTTGTACCCCCTGTATATAGCTACACTATTGTTATTTACTGCTGCTCTTTAATTATTTAAGGAGGGGTTTCTTAAAACTGCATTGTTGGTTAAGGGCTTGTAAGTAAGCATTTCACTGTACGGTTGTATTTCACCTGTTGTATTCGGAGCATGTGACGAATAACATTTGATTTGATTCTGACCTACAGCTTTCTGCCATTTAAAAGGTCCAATGATGCCATTTTTATCTCAATATCAAATCATTTCTGGCTAGCAATGTAAGTACTTTACTGTGATTTGTTTTCAATTAAAAGGGTCAAAATAAAAATAGCTTCTTTGCAAAGAGCAATTTTATTGCATGAATTTTGCTAGGAGTGTCCGGAAGTGGCCTGAGTTGGGAGGGGAAAACTGAAAACTAGCTGCTATTGGCAGAAAGTTTTGGCATTTTCTTTCTTATTGGTCTTTTAACTAATTTACTGCCTTGTGTTATTCCCACCTCAGTGTAGAAATACATATAAAAACACAGAAAAATCATGTTTTGGACTGCAATGGGCCTTCTAACTCCTGTAAATGTTTTATTTCCAGAAGAATACATTTCAGAACCGTCATTCTGTATGAGTGTTGCCAGACTGGCTTGACTTGAAAAGATTTGACATATCATTTCTACAGCGACCATGCAGTGTCTGTAGGGCAGCAATGCCTCTGTCTCTGTAAAGACAGCCTCCATGTCCTAACTCTACTGCAAACTTTCCTGGACTAGGCTGACACACTCTTCCCCTGCAAATCCAATGCATGATCACTGACTGATGTATCTCACACAATGTCTGTCCAATACATATGTTAGGCTTATTCTGTAGGCTGGTGTAAGCACCATTCATCACCAGCTGCACCAAACATTGGAGATCACCGTTACGCTTCATTTAATTTGAGCAAAGAGATGGGTTAGATAAAAAGACTGAGCATACAAGCTGAAGAATGTGGTGAAGAATGACACAACACAAACTCCAAGTCATAGCCATATTTATGATGAAGGTAAGCAATTTGTTTCCTGCTCATTATTTTTGAGGACATTCGCTGTTGCACTATTGACCTTGAACATTTTGAACCACCATCATCACATACCATATTGAACAGAAACAAAAATATCTAAGTGGTGTCTACTGAAGACCTGTCTAAACTGTTTCATTCATCTATGAGAATAAGGTCAATGAAGAGACAATGACAGATCATAAATCTACAATAAATCAATTTCTTATTTACAGCACTAGTCAAACGTTTGGACACACCTACTCATTCAAGTGTTTTTCTTTATTTTTACAGTTTTCTACATTGTAGAATAATAGTGAAGACATCAACAATATGAAATAACATACATGGAATCATGTAGTAAACAAAAAAAGTGTTAAACAAATCAAAATATATTTTAAAATGTGAGATTCTTCAAATAGCCACCCTTTGCATTCTCTCAACCAACTTCATGAGGTAGTCACCTGGAATGCATTTCAACAAACAGGTGTGACTTTTTAAAAATTCATTTGTGGAATTTCTTTCTTTCATAATGCATTTCAGTCAATCAGTTGTGTTGTGACAAGGTAGGGGTGTTATACAGAAGATAGCCCTATTTGGTAAAAGACCTCGTCCATATTGTGGCAAGAACAACTCAAATAAGCAAAGAGAAACGACAATCAATCATTACTTTAAGGCATGAAAGTCAGTCAATCCAGAACATTTCAAGAACTTTGAAAGTTTCTTCAAATGCAGTCGCAAAAACCATCAAGCACTATGATGAAATTGTCTCTCATGAGCACCACCACAGGAAAGGAAGACCCAGAGTTACCTCTGCTGCAGAGGATACGTTCATTAGAGTTACCAGCCTCAGAAACTGCAGCCCAAATAAATGCTTCATAGTTCAAGTAACAGACACATCTCAACATCAGCTGTTCAGAGGAGACTGCATAAATCAGTCCTTCATGGTTGAATTGCTGCAAAGAAACCACTACTAAAGGACACCAATAAGAAAAATATACTTGCTTGGGCCAAGAAACACAAGCAATGGACATAAGACCGGTAGAAATCAGTCCTTTGTCCTGATGATTTTTGGTTCCAACTGCCTTTGTGAGACACAGAGTAGGTGAACGGATGATCTCTGCATGTGTGGTTCCAACCGTGAAGCATGGAGGAGGTGGCGTGATGGTGCTTTGCTGGTGACAGTGTCTGTGATTTATTTAGAATTCAAGGCACACTAAACCAGCATGGCTACCACAGCATTCTGCAGCGATGCGTCATCCCATCTGGTTTGCGCTTAGTGGGATTATCATTTGTTTTTCAACAGGACAATGACCATATGCTTTATTTCATAGTTTGATGTCTTCACTATTGTCCTACAATATAGAAAATAGTAAAAATAAAGAAAAACTCTTGAATGAGTAGGTGTGTCCAAACTTTTGACTGGTATTGTAAATCAAAATCAAATCATTTTGGGTCGCACACATTTAGCAGATGTTATTGCGGGTGTAGAGAAATGCTTGTGTTCCTAGCTCCAACAGTGCAGTAATATCTAACAATACATGCAAATCTAAAAAGTTAAATAATGCTATTCAGAAATATTAGCAATGTCAGAGCACGGACTATAAATACACTGCTCAAAAAAATAAAGGGAACACTTAAACAACACAATGTAACTCCAAGTCAATCACACTTCTGTGAAATCAAACTGTCCACTTAGGAAGCAACACTGATTGACAATAAATTTCACATGCTGTTGTGCAAATGGAATAGACAAAAGGTGGAAATTATAGGCAATTATCAAGACACCCCCCAAAACAGGAGTGATTCTGCAGGTGGTGACCACAGACCGCTTCTCAGTTCCTATGCTTCCTGGCTGATGTTTTGGTCACTTTTGAATGCTGGCGGTGCTCTCACTCTAGTGGTACCATGAGACGGAGTCTACAACCCACACAAGTGGCTCAGGTAGTGCAGTTCATCCAGGATTGCACATCAATGCGAGCTGTAGCAAAAAGGTTTGCTGTGTCTGTCAGCGTAGTGTCCAGAGCATGGAGGTGCTACCAGGAGACAGGCCAGTACATCAGGAGACGTGGAGGAGGCCGTAGGAGGGCAACAACCCAGCAGCAGGACCGCTACCTCCGCCTTTGTGCAAGGAGGTGCACTGCCAGAGCCCTGCAAAATGACCTCCAGCAGGCCACAAATGTGCATGTAAGCACAAAGCACAACCCACACCCGTGGACGTCGGGCCCTCATACCACCCTCATGGAGTCTGTTTCTGTTTTTTTGAGCAGACACATGCACATTTGTGGCCTGCTGGAGGTCATTTTGCAGGGCTCTGGCAGTGCACCTCCTTGCACAAAGGCGGAGGTAGCGGTCCTGCTGCTGGGTTGTTGCCCTCCTACGTCCTCCTCCACGTCTCCTGATGTACTGGCCTGTCTCCTGGTAGCGCCTGCATGCTCTGGACACTACGCTGACAGACACAGCAAACCTTTTTGCCACAGTTCGCATTGATGTGCCATCCTGGATGAACTGCACTACCTGAGCCACTTGTGTGGGTTGTAGACTCCGTCTCATGCTACCACTAGAGTGAGAGCACCGCCAGCATTCAAAAGTGACCAAAACATCAGCCAGGAAGCATAGGAACTGAGAAGTGGTCTGTGGTCACCACCTGCAGAATCACTCCTGTTTTGGGGGGTGTCTTGCAAATTGCCTATAATTTCCACCTTTTGTCTATTCCATTTGCACAACAGCATGTGAAATTTATTGTCAATCAGTGTTGCTTCTTAAGTGGACAGTTTGATTTCACAGAAGTGTGATTGACTTGGAGTTACATTGTGTTGTTTAAGTGTTCCCTTTATTTTTTTGAGCAGTGTATATATCTATAGGATGGGATGAAGTCATTATGAACAGTATATGGATAGAATATGTAGTTTATATATATATATATATATATATATATATATATATATATATATATATATATATATATATATATATATATATATATAGGATAGTATATGTACAGCAATAGCTAAATATGATAGGCCTTGACTAGAATACAGTACATACAAAGAGGGTAAAACAGTATGTGAAAATTAGTGACCAGTGTTCCATGATTTTGTATACTGAATAAACATGTAAAGGGATGGTCCCATTTTTCATGAGCTGAAATAAGAGATCCCAGATATGTTCCAAACGCACAAAAGGCTTATTTTTCAAAAATGTTGGGAATATTTTTTTTTTTTACATCCCTGTTCGTGAGCATTTCTCCTTTGCTAAAATAATCCAGCCATCTGACAGGTGTGGCATATAAAGAAGCTGATTAAACAGCATGATATTACACAGGTGCACCTTGTGCTGGGGACAATTAAAGGAGTCACTACAGATCAGTGTTCATTGTGGTGCCATTCATCCTACGTCATCATCTCATGCTTCACCATAATAACGCAAGGTCAGCCCCACGTCACAAGGACTTGTACACAATTCCTGGAACCTGAAAATGCCCCAGTTCTTCCATGGCCTGCATACTGCCTAGACAATCCACCCATTTAGCATATTTGGGATGCTCTGGATTGACGTTTACGACAGCGTGTTCCAGTTCCGGACAATATCCAGCAACTTCGCATAGAAGAAGAGCACGACAACATTCTCCAGGCCACAGTCGACAGCCATGTGAAGGAGATGTGTCGCGCTGCATAAGGCAAATGGTGGTCACACCGGATACTGACTGGTTTTCTGATCCACGCCCCTACCTTTTTTATGGTATCTGTATTCCCAGTCATGTGAAATCCATAGATTAGGGCCTAATGAAATTATTTCAATTGACTGATTTCCTTATATGAACTGTAACTCAGTAAAATCTTTGTTCGGGTACTGGGTGGAGAACAGCTAGTGGTGACGGTTTAACAGTCTATTTAACAGTGTGATGGCTCCCAGAGAGCAAGTACTATTTGTCCCGGACAGCCATCATCTCAGACCCTCAAAAAATATATACATTTCATACAATACCATAAATAGCACTTTTTGAGTTGTGTTGTGCTCTTCCAGTCTCCCATCTCTCGTCCATCCCCTCTTTTCCCCCTTCTCTTTTCCTGCTCCTACTGCGGGGAAATGTTTTGTGTGTATGCCCTTTTCTCTTTCAGCCTCCACTCTGCCTGTCACTCTCGAGCAAGGCCATTATGCAAATTGCAATAATCAACTCCTCGGAGAAACCATTCATTCTCTCAAGGCCATTCATAGCTGAGTGGCCAGCGGCCCACAGGGGGTGGAGGCTGGGGGATAGTGTTGGGGGGTGGGGTGCAGTTTACAACCGAGGGTTTCTCACAAGAGAGAGTTTCAGTCCTTTCTAAGAACATCAAGTTAAACGTATTCTGAGCACACAAACAGTGCTCAAAGGTCAGCTAGATGAGACGAGCAGAGCGGAGGCCATAGACGCGGTAAAGGAGTCAATGGAACAACAGATTGAATGTGCACCAACAAATCTGATCTAAAAAAAGGGGATATCCGTCAAATCCGTCATGATGTATTGTAACAGGTCCACAATGTGGTTACTTAAGTCTGATTTGGATAAATGTGGATGTTTTAGCTGCATAACATGTAGAAGTTGTCCCTTTTCAGGTTTAGAAGAAGTGACTGGTAAATGGTAACTCCCGCTCGTATAAGCTGGTAGCATAGCTAACTCCCGCTCGTATAAACTGGTTAGCATAGCTAACTCCCGCTCGTATAAACTGGTTAGCATAGCTAGCATACAGAACTCAGTGGTGGTAGTCAAAGTTGTTTTTAACTGTAATGCAGTTGATTGGTAACGATGACAAGAACATGTATTGGGGTTGACATCCATACAAGCATTACACTCCGATTTTTACCTCAACATAGTGTGAAATACACATTAACAATAGCCGAAATGTAGGGTAATTTAGCTCGGGGGCAATGAGGAGACTCGGTTTCTTTCCCCCATGAGTTTCCAAGGTATTTCCATTAGTGATGTACCGATATGACATTTTTGGCCGATACCAATATCCAATATTTTCCTTGCCAAAAAAAACTATACCGATAACCAATATTTTACAATTTAGCGGCGTTTTAAGCATCCTAGTACAGTTAAATAGTTAACACACACGGACGCAGCGGTCTAAGGCACTGCATCTCAGTGCAAGAGGTGTCACTACAGTCCCTGGTTCGAATCCAGGCTGTATCACATTCCGGCCGTGATGAAAACATAATCAAAACCTATTTCTTTCACTTACTTGCTGTGCTGTTTTGTTGTTAATTTGTTCAGGATTTCTATGGAAAGCCATTTGGGTCTTTGCGTGTCAAAAAAGATGTGTGTCAAATAACTCTATTTGACTAATCAGGACTGAATATGACTGCACGTCTCATAATAATTTAACGAGTTCATTTTTGTTGTTGTAGTTATTACACATTGATTACACTATCACTTGCATTTCATATGTCACAACGATTCATCAATACGTATGCTATGATGCTTGTAAAGTTGTCGAGCGCACCTACAGCGCTGGCCATGAAAAAAAGCTAGCTAGCTTATGGATGCAAATAATGTTCTTCCCCAAAAACATAGCAAAACGACATAATTTAGGTGTCATCTAAAATATCCCTAATTTATAAGACAGTTCTTATTTGATTAATGGTGGTTGGACCCATCTATGTGAAGCTCGCCACAATATTGGACTTTGCCGTTAGCCTTCAAAATAAAACTAGAGCATAATTCTACTATTTGTATTAATTAGCATTTTATTTTATTTTATATTTACTTAACTAGGCAAGTCAGTTAAGAATAAATTCTTATATTCAATGACGGCCTAGGAACAGTGGGTTAACTGCCTTGTTCAGGGGTAGAACGACAGATTTTTTACCTTGTCAGCTCGGGGATTCGATCTTGCTACCTTTCGGTTACTAGTCCAATGCTCTAACCACTAGGCTACCTGCCGCCCCAATGACATACTTTTTTTTTGAAGGCACACCGCAAATTCCACTATTGTGCCTAATCCTTATTGTGGCTAGCTTCACAACACATAACCAGGTCCGGTCGAAAATGACTGCAGTTTCAACTGGTCATTGTTTTCAGGTTGTATAGGTGCTAGCTAGGTACCAAGCTAAAGCTTGCTACCCCAGAAGTTGCGGTCGAGCAAATTATGCTATATTACCAACGCAGTATAGTAAACATCGTTCGTGGCCGGTGTTTGCTTGTTTGCAGACTTTTTTGTTCAGCTTTGACAGTGCTACTGTATCTTTTTTGACACGCAAAGACCCAAATGGTGTTCCATAGTATGTTTGTCGTGAAGCTAATAGCGGTGACGCTATTACTGTGTAATTCCGGTAGGGCAACATCTGAAAAATAGCGTACTTGGTAGTGTGCCCTGGTGCTCGACCAGTCGGCGAAAGCCCACATCACCCACGACAGAGAACAGTTGATTGTCAAGGGCAATGAATTCCATTATATAGGCTTTAATGGATTTCGCCTTTGAGTTGTCTCGCTGAAATTTTCTTACTCTTTCAAATGACTACTCGACTTGTTGACTGCTCGATCCACACAGCAGACATTGTGGGCCAGGTTAGGAATGCTGTGTTGCACGTGTAGCGCAAAATTTTACGTGGTGTCCTTACGTCATGTACCTACGTAATATAGGTATGCAAGGTAGCTTTGACATCGGTTTTTAACATCGGGCCCATACCGATGTTGGACATTTTTAGCTAATAATCGTCCGATTCCGATATGTTCACCGATATATCGTGCATCCCTAATTTCAATTGTTTTGGTCGAGTTCGATTGACCTCTTTACAGCATCTATATGGTTGGACTGGCCTTGTGTGTCGCACTGCCCGCCCCCCCACCCAACCCCTCGGCCACCCCAACTGTGCTTCTGTAAAGCTAATGTATGAACTGTGCAGATGTGGAAGCCTGAGAACGCTGGGCATGTCAAAGAGCTACATCATCTTGTAACTAAATAAGGTTGAGGATGTAGCTGTGAAGCCTTTGCCCCTTTACATTGATGTTTGGTACAGTTGGAGCATCAATATCCCCTGATCTTATAAGGGTGCTGAAATAATGTTAACCTCGGGAAGCCTTTGAATATCTCAGCTGAGAGACAGTGAGTAACAGCAGACTTATTTCCTCAACGTTAAGTATTATGACGTCTGTGCCCCCAGAAGGCCTGTGTCCTCATGAGGTCTCATGACATGACGACTTTCGGCTCTGTCACGACATATAAACTGGTACACATATAGCCCTAGGCTACAAACCTAATAATACAGCATATTGGTCAATTCAAAAAAACATTATGATTCAGTCATTAAAACCATCCTAAAGCGATGCATGTTTAACATTTGATCAGTCATCCAGTACAATGCTGTGAGAGCGGGAACTGGTTACACAACATCATTCAAGAGGCTTGGGTTGAAAACAAGAGACCCTCTCTTTCCCATTGCACTAGACTCATGACTTTCAGAAAAAAAAAACAGAAATATACATTTGATTAAAGCAGCACATTCCCCAGATTTTGTTCTGCTTACGTTAGCAGGTTTAAATGTTAGGGGGCCGTGTTCTGATCACGCAGCAAATTTCTTCCTGCATCCACCTTGACCTTGCACCTTCCTGTGTGGCAGCAGTCGCGGAGGGGAAGCCAGGTGTGTCATTGAGGGGGCCCCCTGCTGCTCCTGCGACCCACTTATGGCCAACGATGGAGCCAACTAGAGGCATCATACCTGCCCTGATGGGAAACTAACGGCCGGGCAGATTACAGTCGGCTATCTCCGGAGGGGAATCAATATGCAGGGGGAACCAGTTAAGGAGTTTCAGGGAGATTGATAGGCTGTAAGTGAATCAGCCTCTGTTCATTAGAAGAGCTGTAGAAAATGCCCTAGAGCTGCTCAAGCTCAGGCTGCTGGGGATTGCTAATAGTCTGGGAGGAAGTTAGCCCTTGTGAATTCTTTACGACTAGTTTCCGATGCATCTCATAGACTTGGACACAAAAACTTCCTCTGTGGGCTCTGTGTGACTTCCAAGTTTTAAAATGGAGAGGATCCTGGTGCAGTGTGGGTAGAGTGAATTACAGACACACACAAGTGACCCTCTGTTCTTCAGGCTGTGTTGCTAAGAACACTGCCACGGCATGTGTCAGGCCGTCTGTCTGCCAAGGCATGTGTCAGGCCGTCTGTCTGCCAAGGCATGTGTCAGGCCGTCTGTCTGCCAAGGCATGTGTCAGGCCGTCTGTCTGCCAAGGCATGTGTCAGGCCGTCTGTCTGTCAAGGCATGTGTCAGGCCGTCTGTCTGTCAAGGCATGTGTCAGGCATGTGTCAGATTTCTTAGAATCACACTGGAGTGGTCAGGCGTGGTGGAGATTCTGGAGAAGGGAAACTCCTATTATATAGGAAAACTGACATTTGAATTGTGCATAATCCTCTTCAGACAAGGGCTTTATCATCACATCCAGATGTGACCATTAGCTTTTAATTCCAGATGAACAACACTCTGCTCAGTCTTCCTGCTAATCATGCTCTGACCCATGGAGAGGGAAGAAGAGGGGAAATTAAAAATGGCGTCAGTGTGGAAACCCCTCCCTCTCTCTCGGTATCTGAAAGAGGAAACGAGGAGTCATCTGAGAAACCACATAGGCCTACTTTATCTGTTTCCATTCTAACTGGCATGAGCCTTTTTCTGCCTCGCAACATTCACTCACACAAGCTGCTTATAGAAGGCATAAAAATTCATTGCCAGTTGCGTAAATAATCACCTTGGAGAGGTTTAGTGACTTTGACGAGGGTGTCACACTGAAAACACTGTGTGTGTGTTTAACTATCTTTGTGGGTAACAGAAGTCCTCACAAGGATAGTAAAACAAGGGGGATATTTTGCTGGTCTGCACAGGGAAAAATAATATTTTAGGTTTAGGGTTATGATTAAGGTTA